>NC_084949.1:9918334-10218334 GCF_949316205.1 Platichthys flesus
CATGCATCCAACTTGAGAATCACGCCGTGTCACGACAGAGCTCTCGTGTGCATTTTCATCAACAACACAATTAACTGTGGTAATTTCTCTATTCACAGGATTCTAATTGGGTACCATTCTAATGGTGTGTGGTTAGGTCCTGTGTGTTATGATGCCTGGAAGCCTCAGAACAACGTCTGTGGCAAGGTCTCACAGAGGCTCAGAGGGATTTTAGTGAATGCATAAAAAAAACTTTCTTTGATTTAAATGAACCGCTCCAATGTTGAGAAAGGGAGAACTTTTATTTCATGAAGGCCCCATATGTAAATGTGTGTGTGAATGTAAAACTGTACTGTAGAGCGCCATGAGTAGTCATCAGAACTTTACCATTTACCATTATCTGTTTCAAGACAAACATATGTTTAGTGCTGGGGTTTCATTAGAGGCTACATTTATCTACAAATGAAATAAAAAGAGCGATAGTAAGCATGTCCACTAGTGGATGATCGGAGTTAAAACAGTTAATAGAATCAGTCCTTGCTCTGCGCTGTAGTGCTGAAAGGAAAAAGGTGAGCTCACGTGTGAAAATGTATTATCATTCAACAACTGACGGTGAAAGAAACCTATTCTGAAGGTAAAAAATATGCTTTTATGTTCACTGCCTCTGCAATGCGGCAGCCTGAATCTTCCCTTCCTGTGTGCTGTCGCAAGCAGGAAGGTGCACATTGCAGGAAACTGCAGCCACGTTCACCCATATGGTCGTGGGACACATGCAGTGAAGTGACAGTTTTTATTTGTTAGAGCAAGCACTGCACACACACACACTGCACACACACACCCACACACACACACACACACACACACAAACACACGCACACAGATGTGCAGCCAAACACTTGAATGAAAAGATCCTTCCTCCCTGCTTGACACACATCATAGCAGGGCCGCTCCAAACAATGGACTCAAATGTGATGCTGTGCTTACCCTTAGCCTTCACCTCATGTTCATCAGCTAAGGCACACAAAGCACACAAGTGCAGTTTCCTGTCAGCCCACAGTTCAACTAACTGGATGGATTGTGTTGCGTTTTCACACATTTCCGATGCTTTCTGGACCATTAACCCTACGACTGTATTTTTGTTACATCGTTCTGTAAAATTTTTGAAATGAAACATAACTAACATGATCTTATTCTGATATATCTTTCCAGTCATGTTGAGTATGAACTTTTTAGGTGTTTTAAGGAGATTGTGTTCATGAACTGCTTGGAGCCATGCAGCGCCCACTGAAACATTGATAATGGCCCACGCAGATACTCTTGGCTTGGCAGACCGTTTCCAAAGGCCTCATTAGGGAGGAGGTTAACCTATCGGTGTGCAACCATTGTGTCACGTCCTCTCGTATGACTCCAGATGTTCTGATGTTGAACGCACACAGGAAGGATCAGAACACCCACTGTTGTTGCCATCACATCGTCTCCTGAAGCTCTATGACCTCCGACGCAGGGCATCAATGTTAGCGTGTCTGCACTTACTGTGTGCGGTGAGCTGTGTTTGTCAACAGTCCAATCAGTCACTATAGATCACTGCAGCTGGGCCCAGATCATGGGATGGAAATAAGGACGTAGGCGGACAGCCAGCTTGTCACGCAACTAGATGACAGGGAAAAGTAACAACAACATTGGAACATGTGTAAACACACAAACACACACACACACCTGCCACTGGTCAATACCTTGTTAATGTTATTAATTATGTTTTCCATGTAAATGAAACTTACTTTAGAAATGTTAAGATGAAGATGAAAATTTGACCCTAGATTAAACAGTTACCACAATTGTTTTAGACGGATGTTGCTTTATATGAGGTCTTCTTAACGTGCCAGAATATATGAGGATACACCATCACAGGTAGGCTATTTAGACACACGCCCATACTGTAATATAACAAACATGAATTATTTTAATACACAGCCAAACCATTTAAACAGGTATTTCACAATTTGTTAAAACTGTAAATGTTCATATGAAATCTGAAGGGTTGATGCACTGAAAATATTTATTGTAAATATATATTATTTATTAATATATATTTATTTATTCATTGTGAAGCCAAAACCCAAATAAACACAAGGTTCAGTAAACGATCCATGTCTATGATGTGATCCATAACTGAAGAACCTGTTTTCAGTATTTTTTTACAACCAAACAAGCAAATTAAAGGAAAAAAGCAAATAAAGACACATTAGATATGAAGAGGTGAGTGAATGCATGAGTCGTGGTTCAGTGTCATGAGTCCATGCTGCCTTGTTTCTTAATGTCAACTAGAGGACAGACAGGGTCAACACAGTTGTTGAATTCTCATCAGAGGTAATATCTCACATAGGCTATGTTACTTTATAGGCTCCAGTGGGATGCACCACAGACACCAGGAGAGATTTGGAGAGAAGAGGACTAAAAGGGAGGAGAAGGTGCAAGAAAGAAGAAACGGAGAAGAGGAGGACTCGGCCACTTGGATGGGAAAGAAAGAAAATTATATTTGTACACGGTGAATTGGGTTTCCAGCAATTCCTCCTCAATGAATATATATATACACTTTGTTGTACTGCATTCAGTTGTACTTGTACTATGTGCAATGACAATATAGTTGAATCCAATTTAATCTGATATAAAGTGACAATATACTGGATAAAGAGAGAGTTCTTCCAGAAACACAATCCTGGGCAGCATTATGCCTTTAAAAGCCTCAAACCATCAAAGAGTCGCAGTAGATCGAGCTTGACTTTTGAATAAGATAGAACAAATGGTGAGGTTCAATGTAGGAAGTCACTTGTGGGACGTAACCGTGAGCCCGGAAGAAACTTGTCAAGAACAGGAAAAAGAGGCAGAGCAAAGGAAACAGGAAGAGGATGAGAGGATAAGAGAGAAGGCGGAAATGAATGGCATTGTTTTCTGCGGCACAGGAGTCTATAACTCCTCATGTCTTTGAATGTCAATAAGTGGAGCACTTGGATGCTGGTTTTAATTGTGCCATGGATATGTTTACTTAATTGTGGGACATGTGATGAGGAAGATTTGGAAGAGGCAAAATGTGATGGCTAAACCTGAAACAAGTATTTTCTGACTCACGGTAACATGAAACCTGTTATTGGAATTTAGGGGAACATCACTTTCTCTATATGGACCAATGAAACTAAGTCTTAACTTCATTTGACCTCTCTTTCCATTCATTTCAAATCTAGATGGTTTGCATTATCTTACTCTAAAGTGATGCACAGAGTCGGAAGAATAAACGCGTGTCTGACAAATACAGACTATAGCCTCTTGTTACACATAGAAAGTCTGACTGGGATTTCTCTGAACACCTAACATCAACCATATTTGAAAAATCTGTGTTGAAAAAATAAATATCCATTTTACTATCCAGGGCAGAAAATCCACCTATTACAAGCTTATCCATTATATTTCCAGTATTAGTTGGAACCTTACAGATTTATTCAATGTGGATTTTTAAAGACATTTAATTGGTGGAAGTGAAAAGGTTATATTCAGGTCGGGCAAATGGAGTCAAAACGCTTTGGTTTTCATGGGAGGATACATCAACAATGGGAGGATGTGATGCACTCTAGAGGTTTTATTGTTTCTGTCCCTTATCAACAGCCTGGCTTCATTATGTGGTTATAGTAAGACCACCTAATATTTATCAGTTACAGAGCTTGAATACTGTTCACAAGTTGTACTTTTTAAAATATAACAGCCATTCATGCACCATCACATGCAGCATATTTAGAGAGCTGCCGCCAGTTCCTCTTGGGATGCACATTCTAGATGTAAACTAAAGACAATACAAGGAAATAGGAAGCCCCCTGAGTACCGGCCAGGTTCCAGAGGTTCCCCAGAAAGTGGAGCAGAGGAGCAGGTCTGAGTCCACAACACCGGCCTGGAGCAGCACAGTTGGCCACCTGGGAACTGGAAGGGATTAATCTAAAGTAATGGCTGAAGGTAAGACAACCTATCTGATCTAATGTTGGAGAATAACACTGCGACCTTCCTCTGATTATTATGAGATTTAAAGTTGTTTTGTGTTACTGGAAAGAGACACAAGAGAGCAGCAGAAAAAAATTAAGTCATCGATAATAATGTCAGGGAATAATATTTGTCGTCTGTGTCTCATTGGTGTAATTTCATTTGGCAGAAATACCACTGCGAGAAAAGAGGCAGAAATCTCCACCTCGGTCTGACGGGTGTGGTCTCAATAATGTCGACGGTAAGTTCATTCATTGTCTCTCCTCATGAAATCTCAGTAAATGCTCATACTTTCATACATATGTTGACCACTTTCTAGTATTGTTTTATGAAGGCTTCAGTGATGAATTTAATGGCTTTATTAAAGTTTCTGGTATATTGTTGCTTTTAGATCAGTATAATCTCCATGGGGTTTATTCTTCTCTATAGTATCACAAGATGACTCTTTGAGGTGTTTAGATGGCTTGTTAGTTAGTTATTACAGTTATCAGCACAGTCGTGTGTTTTTTTATTGATTTGTGTATTTTATAATGAGAGAAGTGCAGTAAGTGTACCCAGGTTGTTAATAAATACAGTGCTTAGTTTCAAAAACTGGTTTGGAAACAGGTTCTGTTCCAGTTGCCCATCTTCCCTCATTTATGCTTTACCTTTAGTGTTTCTCGTTAATGTTGGATACTGGACTGCACGATGTGGCCTTACAATTTGAATGACAGTTCAGTGGTTTGCTTCCAGTGTGGTCCACTGCATGTGTTTCCTCCCACCGATCCTATTCACATGGCATCACTCTTAACACTGACTTCACATTGTGACGTCATCACAAACATTAAAATACCTTTTCAAGGATTTAGAAAAATATCATATCATATATTTTAAAAGTTCAACATACAAAGTGTATTAATTTATTGTTTAACATTTGAGGGGATCTGCAAATATTAATTTTTTCACTTTTATAATGATTCCTAGTCTGCAGATGGTTATTTTTATGCTGCAGTCCCACAGTTGGCCACCGGGATTATATTGGCAGTAATTGTGCATTCAAACCACTCAGTCTGTAGAGTGGGAGGAGTGGTTGTTTGGACTAAGGAGTGTCCATGCATCATTCAAAAGTGGTTAGCCTTACAGTCAAATCTGTTCAAAAGCCTGAACAACATTCTTTTGTGGTGTGTGTGTATTTATAGCTGTTTGTTATCAAGTGAAAGCAGATAGAAACATGGCATAGTGCTTATAAAATGAATTGAATCCATTCTACTTATTTAATAACTACTGGGCTTTACTTTGAGTGCATTCACAGCCAATTGGTCAACAGTAAGTTGACGTGTCTGTAGTTCTTGTTCCACCAAATGGCAGCCTCTGCGGGCTTTGTAGACCAAGTAGGCCGAACCGAATCGAGTCTGGTCTATGGAGGATTTCCGTGTTCTGTGTCACCATAAGCATACCTTTAGAGAGAAAAAATAAACAAAAAAAAGCCAGAGGGTTTTTAAAATTCTATTGGCACAAGGGGTATATTCATGCCACAGAAATAATTTCCCATTATCTTTGCTCCTGCTGTTACAGCTCCGGATTTGTCTGGAGGCCTGAGAATCGTCCTGGTGGGCAAGACAGGATCAGGGAAGAGCGCAACAGGAAACACCATCCTCGGGAGAGCTGCCTTCAAAGAGGACCCGAGCCCTGTGTCTGTGACCAAACACTGCGAGACACAGAGCGTGGAAATGGATGGCACTGTGGTCCAGGTGATTGACACTCCTGGTCTGTTTGATACCGGCATCACAGAGGAAGAGTTGAAAACCAGAATAGAGGAATGCGTAACGATGTCGGTGCCCGGCCCTCACGCCTTCCTGCTGGTGATCAGGCTTGGCGTGAGGTTCACCGAGGAGGAAAGAAATGCTGTGAAGTGGATCCAGAATAACTTTGGTGACGACGCCTCTATGTACACTATCATGCTGTTTACATGTAAAGACCAGGCTAAGGCCGACAATGCTCTGAAGGAGTGCAAGGAGCTACGGAGACTCTCAATAACATTTGGACGCAGATACCACGCCTTCAACAACAACGACGCAGACGACCGCCTACAGGTCACAGAGTTGATCACCATGATCAAGGAAATGATTCAGGATAACGGCGGTAAACACTACACTAATGAGATGTATGAAAAGGCCCAGAGGAAGCTGAGAGAGGAGGAGTTGCGGAAGATACAGGAGGAGGAAGAGAAGATACAGGAGGAGAGGAAAATGTGGGATGAAGAGAGGGAGAAGAAAGAGAAAGAGAGACAAAAGGAGAAAAGGGTCAAAAGGAAGAACATACGTGTGGCTTCGGCCGCCGCGGTCATGTTGGTGTTAGCCGGCGTGGTGATAGCAGTGGGTGCTAACACCACCGTGGCCCTGGCTCTGGGAGCTCCTGTGCTTGTGCTGGGGATGTTGTGTGGTTTAGCTGCCCTTAGCATATGGAAGGGCATAAGATGCAAATCCAAAACATCTTTTCCAGCATAACATAGCGGAGGCAATGCAACAAGGACTCATTCATCTGTCTGCAGTATGTGACACGGAATAATAGTTTGGGGCTACATCCACACTACTATGTATTCTGTTGAAAAAACTCCACACTACCGCGCAGTTTTAGAGCTGCTAGATCTGAGAAGTTTGGAAACGATGACTTAGACACTCACAAGCGCTTTGATTGGGTTTTTTCATGCAAAGCATAGCATAGCCTTTGCTGATTTGTCAGTTTCTTATCATGTGACCCTCTTCTGGATAAAAGTAGCTGCAGTAAGCCTCGGCTACCAGTGTATAAAGCAAGATGGATAGTAGATTAAAAGTGTTAATGACCCTGTTGTCTTTGCTAACAGCCGTTATGCTTGAAATTCAGTTATGATGCTACAACTGCTTACATGTGTAGAAGATGAGCTGTTACTCAAGCAATCTGTGCACAGCAGCATGTGCATACCAGTGTATTTGAGTGGTCACGTGATTTGCATTTTCAGACTTGTAACTATGGACAGGGATTAAAACTGATAGGGAAATTAAACATTTTTTAGTATGTTTGTAGCCTTAGTGAATAAACAGGACTATATACTTTTGAGAATGTCACTGAATGATGTTGATTTGGCCTTTTCTGAATTCTGCTGACAGGATATTTAAGTTTTGACGAATAAGATTAACAGAGCCATGTGAGTTTAGTGCTGACAGTAAACAAACGGTATGAAACCCAGCACCTGTTTTAGTTTTATTTGTTTTCTTTCACTCTTTTACTGTTTGGAGTTTATAAAAGAAACCTGCATCCTAAGTTGTACTGAGACATATTTTTGGGGAGCCTGTGAGTAGCAGATTGAGTCATTAATAAAAAATGTAAGAAAACACTGATATATCCTCAAGGATTTTGTAAACACATTTTGTACAGTTTATACTTTTAAAACTTCTGTAAGAATTTCCCAAATAAGCCATGCACACATATTTAACTCATGATGTGCTGTTGTTTGCCACACGTTTATTATTGGTAACAGTATGAGCTCACTTCCCTGAAGGAAATGAGACAATGGTGAACGTCCGCTGACCGATCACATTTAGGTGAGGTAGCATTCCCAACAGAGTGGCAGAATAAGCCTTACAACAAACATTGTTTGTTGATAGTAAAAAAAAAAAAAAAAATCTAATAGATTGAATTTTGGCCCAACCCAATATTAAGGAAGGCCTGTCATGATAATAATATTTTGGGGGAGAGATGTTGTCCCAGAAACAATTGTGATACATTGTATTATGGTCATAATTTTTAAACCATTTCATACCACTGATAAAATGATAATATTATCGCATATAATATTGACCTTTGCGAAGAACAATGAAGTTTCAATTCGGAGGAATATACAGTCTGACATGAATTAGAGTTAAAAATATCCTCAAGAAATAAAACATGAATAAATTAAAAAACACACATCCGAAAACAATAAATAAATGGACTCAAAAACTGTTCTTGAATAAATATGTAACATTTGGCCCAACTATGGTTGGACTGACTCACACAGACTGGGGCCACCAAACTTTTTTTACGCCTTCGCGGAAGCATACATGAAGGTGATGAGTTCCATTCACACTCTATGTTTCCAGTAAGTAAGCTGTGAACGAATGATCCTGCTCGCTCCAGGAGGAGATGACCACACCTCGTTAACATTTTTTTGGCGTTATTCTAACAATGGGCTTACGCACAGGGAATGATTTATATTAAAAGATCTATTCGATATCGGATCATTAAAATAAGATAGATTTAAATCAGAGAATATCTTTTAAACCAAGCCCTGTGTCCAACCAGCAATTCAGAAAGATTCTGAATCACAGGCAAATTAGATAAATTTGATTGGCAGATTTAAATGGGACAGAAGAAAGTGGACCAATTGGGTAGCCTCCTACGTGATGGACACATAAGATCGGTGTCTATGTACAGCTTGCATTGAAACAAGTGCAGCACCGAAAAGAGATATTACAAAAATATTCAATAACATCACTGTAATACTGTATATTC
This sequence comes from Platichthys flesus, assembly GCF_949316205.1. NCBI lineage: Eukaryota > Metazoa > Chordata > Actinopteri > Pleuronectiformes > Pleuronectidae > Platichthys > Platichthys flesus. The sequence continues at coordinate 9,926,846 of NC_084949.1, forward strand.
TCACCAAAATCACGTCACAGGTCCAGGGAGTCCTAATGGCTATGCTACAGTACTAAGTTTGGTGAAAAGTTATTGAACATAATTTGGGGAAATATTTATTATGAATACTATTCAATAACTTCACTATAATAGTGTACATTCTCACAAAAATCATGTCACAGGTCCAGGGAGTCCGGTTGACTATGCTACAGTACTAAGTTTGTGAAAAAGTGATTTTGCATAATATTGGGAAATATTTACTATTAAACATATTCAATAACATCGGTCTAATACTGTATGATCTCAACAAAATCTCGTCACAGATCCAGGGTCTCCTGAAGGCTATGCTTCAGTGCTAAGTTTGAATTTGTATTATACTGGGGATTAGAATATATTTGAATTCTTATACTAACAGATCATGTCATTGCTGCCTCATTCCTGCCTCATGTCCTTAGCCACTGAATCTTGTAATTGAACTACTACCATGATGGTATTAGTGCACTTGTAAAATACATATCGGGTAAAATCTAGACCAGATTGAAGTGTGTTGTGCAATAGTAGTAGACTTGGCGTTGGTTAATTATTAATAATCATGAAATCTGATTATTAAAATAATAATAAATATTTATAAAAAATTATTAAAAATTATAAAACTATCAATTAAGAATAATAAAATAATCAATAAGAAATGATACGGTTATCAATTAAGAATAATTAAATAATTAATGAAAACAATAAATAAAATCTTAGTGCAATCTGTAATTATTATTTATCGTTACAGGGACCAACAAATCAATCTATAAAGAACAGTCTCAGTTTGGCAAAGTCAAATTAGTAACCCTAATATTTAATATTAAGGACTATATAATGAACAATGAAGGGTTTTAAGTTCAAGCACAGGCTATAGTAATCCAGCTGTATTCACATACAAATGCACAAATAATCACAAGATACAGATACTTTAATTCCAAAAGGAATTATTAAAGGGATAATAAAGTTAATGTTATTCAATGATTCTTCGTTTAACAAAACTCCAATATTTCAAAGACAACAACAGCAGCAGCACCTATCACATTTAGAACACATATGTAATACCGATGTATATCTATGTGTGTGTGTCTGCCTGTCAGTCTATGTCTCTATGTGTTATGTGTGTGTGGGTGTATATTTGTGTGTGTGTGTGTGTGTATGTTTGTTTGTGTGTGTGTGTGAGTGAGAGAGAGAAAGAGGAGTGGCAATGGTGTAATGACGCAGTCACGTGGTGAAGTAGTCTGGCCGAATTCACTTTGGTGGTACACTCACGTGATTCAAAATGGAGGGTTATGTTAATGACCCCATGAGGCCGAAGTCAAGATGGCGGTAGGTCACATGAGTTTAACAAAGGAATTTTGAGACAAAGAGATTTTGATCTATCTCTGGGTTTTGGCAAGATGCGTTCAGGCTCTCTAGGTCTAGATTTATATATGTAACATGAAATGTGTGAATGCAGGTCGAAACGTGTGTGAAAGCAGGTTTGAGAGGAGAGAGAGAGAGAGAGTGAGAGAAATAGAAACATGCAAGGAATGATCATAGAAGCTATCAAAACGCGCCAGAGACAATTTTACAGTGAATTTACCACTAGGCATGTAGACCTCGAGTTTTATCGGGCTTTGTGTGGCCTCTGCACCAATGTCTGCACTCGGCCCCAACAAGTGATATCAAACAGGCACAAGTGAAGTTCAAGTTTGTTAAACCAAGGATGAAAGGAAGCAGTTATAAAATTACAAAGCTTGTGCAGAAATAAAAATGTGTTCATTATTTTTCCTTTTTTAGTCTTGTAACAATGTATTTATTTCCCGCACATAAAAGTAGTTTGCTTGTGATCTTTTTTTATGTTTTTATGTCAATTACTTTTGCTGAATAAATAACTCAAGTTAGTCTTTGAAATGGTGTGTTTCATTGCCTGAAGAGCCAGGCAGTCACAACAAAACTATTGATGGCTTTTCTTTTTATGAATGTGAGTATATTTTTATTGAAACAAATACACCATCAAAAAATGTCATAGGTCCCCAGTTTCACCAGTTCGACCGACCCCCATCTACTTTATACCAATACCATTTGAAAAAAGAGAATTGTAACACCTGTCAAAAGTGATTCTATATGATCTCACTTGTTGGTCATAGAAACAAAGGGAGGTTACCAACTAATTTTTTTGATAAAATGTTTTTATTGTGGGACTGTAATGAAACATAAACTGTTCAGCATGAAACCCACTTTTCAACTACTGAACCCCGGAAAGGCCTCCTACACCAAACATTCAGCATTCCCAGAAGAAGTAGTTTAGATGGATAAGATGGATTATGAGTCTTTTCTTTACGTCAATTCATGAAAATATGAATTAAAATTAGGTTCTGGTTTGTGGAAATCAAATATAACACCTTCTGACATGGCTTCAATGATAAAGAGATTCTGATTAAAATTCAACAAAGTTGGAAAATACATTTTCTGTTGTTTCGCATAACCATCAAGGGTCTCCTTGTGTTGGACGCGTTGTTGGGCCAATACACTTTCTTAAACAACTTTGAGAGTAAAATATAAATATTTTTTTTCAAACTTAGTACTGTAGCATAGCCTCCAGATGAACTTGGACCTGTGCCGTAATTTGGTAAGAATATACAGTATTAGAACGAAGTTACTGAATACTTTCCCTAATCAATATTTTCAAAAATTATTGAAAATCACTTTTCCCCAAATTTAGTACTGGAGCACTGCCAGCAAGACTCGCTGGATATGTGACATGATTTTGGTGAAAATGTACAATATAACAGTGAAGTTATTGAATAATCTTTATAAAAAATATTTACAGAAGTTATACAAAACCACATTTTCCCAAACCTAGTACTGTAGCATAGCCAGCAGGATAACCTTAGATTAGATTAGATTAGAAAACTTTATTTATCTCAACATGGGCAATTTCGTTCACAGTTTCCAGTCTCACATAATAGATTACTTAATAAATACAATAAATAGCAATAGGAGGTAGACAAAAACATATATCAAAGGCAGTCCAACACACACATTTAACTCACAATTCATTTCAGCCCGTCAGTAACAACCACCCTGCCCCCGGAAACACCCAGCAACACTGGTGTGCTCTCCACCTACTCCTTACTTTTGTCATAATTTAGTAACCTGATGGTTGCAGGGATAAAAGAGTGGGAGTACCTCATTGTTCTTGTCCTGATTGAACAGTAGCGCCGCCCTGAAGGCATTAGTTTAAATTCTTTACTGAGGACATGGTCAGGCTGACTGATAATGCATTTGGCTTTCTGGACTGCTTGTTTGTTCCACAATGAACTTATGCTCTTGAGCTGGATGCCAGTGATCTTAGAGCAGATCTTCACAATTTTATTTAAACTATTCATGTCTTTAACTGACAGACTGTTAGTCCAGCATATAAAGGAAAAAGTTAAAAGACTCTCAATGAAAGATTGGTAAAAAATTCTCAAAATAACTTTAGAGACACTGAAAGAGTTCAGCATTCTCAACAGGTGAACTCTTTGATGTCATTTTTTAACAATTACCTCTGTATTTGTATGGAATTTAAGCTGGTTATCAAATACTGTGCCTAGATATTTGTAGGTGTCCACAAGTTGGACTTCCTCCCCATGGATGATACTTGGTTTGAGCGCTCCCTTCACTTTCCCAAAATCTATGACTAGCTCCTTTGTTTTTTCTATATTTAGATCTAAGAAGTTGTTATCACACCAATTAACAAACGATGTCAAAGCAAGGCCATGGCTGCAATGTGGACCTTGGAAAAGGGACAGCAACGCAGTTTCGTCTGAGAATTTAGCTAGATAACTTCCCTGTTGAGAGGACCTACAGCTATCTGTGTACAAAATGAACAACAGGGGTGAGAGTACGCACCCTTGAGGTGAACCAGTATTCAAGGTAATGGCCTGGGACAAGTGTCCATTCACAGAGACCCTCTGAGTTCTGTCTGTTAAGAAGTTTAAAAGCAACAACAGTGTCTGATGGGGTAACTCAAACTCAGCAGCTAGTCTCTCAATTAAAATATGTGGCTGCATCTTATTGAAAGCAGAAGAAAAGTCTGCAAATAACAATCTAGCATGAGATCCAGGCTTTTCTAAATGTTTATACATTGTGTCTAAAAGGAAGAGTTTTGCATCATCTACACCTTTCCCAGTTTGATAAGCAAACTGCAATGGGTCAAGTTTACCACTGACCAGGGACATGATTTCATCCTTAATAATTTTCTCAAAAATCTTCCTTACTAAGGATGTAAGTGCTACTGGTCTGAAGTCTTTTAGCTCTTGGGGATTTTTTGATTTCGCTAGTGGTATTATAGTGGACCTCTTCCATATCTGAGGTATCTGGCCTTTCTTAGCACACATATTAAAGAGTGGAGTGAATACCACACTGAGCTGGTCAGCACAGTAACGCAGTGTGCATCAGCAAACAGCATCAAGGCCTGCAGCGTTCATAATATTAACTCTCTTACACAGAGTTGTTACTACTTCCTGGGCTATCACAATGTCATTGTGAGGGACAAGAGAGTCCCTCCACATAGAAATGTTCTCAGAGAAATCAGATGATTCGAAACGTGAGTAAAACATATTAAAAGCATTTGACAAATCAGGGACATCAATACCTTTGACAATTATTAGCTGCCTGGATTCACTAGAACACTGATTTATGGATGCCATTGACTTAATTCCCCTCCATGCAGCTCTAAGATCCCCCCCACTATACCGTTCTTCAACCTTCTCTCTATATTTCATTTTGGCCTTCCTAATCTCTTTTTTCACTTCCTTGGAGACAGCTTTTTTCTCCAAAGGGTCCCCAGTGTAAAATGTCCTCTTTTTCTTATTTATCACTGATTTAAGTTCTTTAGTAACCCATGGTTTATTATTTGGGTAATGGACAGAGATCCTGGTTGGGATGACTGAGTTGACACAGAATGTAATATATGATGAAACAGTATCTGCTAGTTCGTCAATATTATCTGTGCTATCCTGAAAACAGTCCCAGTCAGTAACCTTGAACTGTGACATGATTTTGGGGACAATATACAGTATTAGACCAAAGTTATTGAATCATATTCATAATACATATTTCCCCAAATTATGATAAATTACATTTTTTTAAACGTTGTACTGTCAGCAGGACTCACTGGACCTGTGACATGATTTTGGTGAGTATATACAGTATTACAGTGAGGTTATTGAATATGTTTTTAATATCTCTTTTCGGGGTTTCACTTTCCCTGCACACTCGTTTTACAGCAAGCTGTATATAGACACCAATGTTCTGTGTCCATAACGGAGGACGACTCATATTGACGGTAACTGGCCTCTAGCCTGTTGTCCACATTAATACGATGTGAATTATGCAGCATTTGTGCTTTAACAGTGTTTCATTAATTGATCCGGGATGTCCTTATCTGTGAATATCTTTCCAACTTCACTCAACTGTTGTCCATTTGCTGCTAAAGACCCACTAACTGCTGCCGTCAGCAGGTGAGTGCTGACAGTGTTCACTGTTTCTCTGCACTTCTTCCACCACTCCTCGTTTCTCCTCTTCCTCTGCACCTCTTCGTAGATGCTGCTGGTGTAATAGCTTCCATTCAATTGCACTGTCTTGTCTATTTTTGCAAAGAGATCAGCCACCTGAATGCGATTTTGCGTGCATGTGTTGTCGAACACCATGTAGCCAGCTTTGCAGTTCCTTGAGTTCTGGACATTCGACTAAAACGCTCTCAACGGACCTTCCTCTGAGTTCGTCAACCCTAGTGAAAAGCACCATCGTATACTTGTTGGCTTCCTCACCATAGTGCTCCTTGATCCAATTCACAGCACTCTTCTCTTCCTTTGTGAACCGTGCATCCAATCTCATCACCAGCAGGAAGATATGGGTTCCTGGGAGAGACAGTGCGATACCGTTCTCTATTTCACCTTTCAGCTCGAGCTCTGTCATCGATGTATCAAAGACCCCAGGGGTGTCAATAACACTCACAGTTCTTTCATCAAACTGCACTGTTTCTTTTTTGCACAGAGCTGTCACAGATGACAGAGAGAGGGACTTTGTCTCAAACTTGTGTTGTCCCAGGATGGTGTTGCCTGTGGAGCTCTTTCCTGATCCAGTCTTCCCCAGCAGAACAATCCTCAGGTTGCTGACATCTGGAGAGCTGACGTCTGTCGAAGAAAAGACAGAGATACAGTTCAGAAACCAGTGGTGGGAAGTAGCGAAGTAGAAATACTTTGTTACTGTACTTAAGTAGATTTTTCACATATCTGTACTTTACTTGAGTATTTATTTTCGACTTTTTACTAGCTACATTCGAACACAAATTTCTGTACTTTCTACTTCGTATATTTTCTAAACTGGCTTGTTACTTGAGCAGTGGAGGGTGGCGCAATGCGCGCCTTTTTCGCATGGCGCACCTCCCTCTCCCTCACTCGCGTGCACGCTGCCTCGGGAGATAGGCAGGTCCGGCGGCGTGTTTGCCACCGGACTGGATCATCAGGCTGTACAAGTAATGATCCCTCCCTATGTTCACCTTCAGAAACCTTGTTTCGAGTTTTACTTCCTCATTAGAGTCAAGTTTGATCGTCTTCTCGGCGCTCCGCCAAGGCCTTGACCGACTCTGGCGGGGCCGATCCGATGACCCCACTAAACCATCCAATGGGTAGTAGCGATGTAAACGGCAGGGGCTTAATCGACGCGAGTACATTCCCCATCCATTTGTTCCCTTTAGAATTATCGAGGTGCTCATGCAGGACCTCGGTTCATCTCAGTCTTTGTTATTCGGTCTGAAATTTGGCAGCAAAACAAATCTGTGTCCAGTGATTTTTTCTTCTCTGTACTGGCACTGTGGAGGTTGTTAACAAAAGAGAAACTATCTTGTTTTGTGTGGCTAGATCTTGTTTCTTTAGTTATCATTAGGGGCATTGTGTATCATTCTTGCTACTGATGAAAGGTCCATGTTTAGTGATATTTACAGAAGTTTTTAGTGGTTATAATGTGTCTATTGAACACTAATGTGTCTATAAGTGTTCGTAGACGCAAGAGGCACTTGTTTATTCTGTTCTGTTGATTCTTTGTTGTTCCTAGAAGTTCATATGCACTAGTCCAGGGGTGACCAAATTACGGCCCGCCATCCATTTTAAATTGGCCCGCCGCAAAAAAAAAAAATGTAAAAAAAATAAATAATTTTCTTTGGGTGTCCCAGACCTTCGTATTTTTTTCTATATGTGGCCCTCAGGATAAAAAGTTTGGACACCCCTGCACTAGTCCAATACTTATTGAACCTCAGCATCTGAGGTTCCAAATTTGCAAAATTATACATTATATGTATATTGTTGTTTTAATTTGTCAGTTGTAATAAATCCGGAAGAGAAAAATGTTGGGTTGTTTTGTGTCTGTATAGGCTTACTATAAAAGCACTCTAACTTTTGATACTTAAGTATATTTCAACACCAGATACTCTTGATACTTAAATACATTTAATATGAGCTAATTTAAAGGGGACATACTATGAGAAATTCCACTTTTGTAGTGCTTCTACACGTTAAATTGGTTATCTGGCATGTCTACCGTCCCAAAAACTCAAGAAAAAAAAACCTCCCGCGGTTTGTTGTGGTTCCTCTAAGTCAGACTCATGCTTGAGTGACTGAGAATGCGCTTCCGTATCCTTCTCTCATCCCAAGCGAAATGGGAGTCTCTCTTACATGGCCGTGGCTTATTAGCTTTTAAAGGAACAGGCGCTCAAAACAGGAAAATCTGAGGAGGGCTGTTTTAGACAGGGTAAAAGGGTGCTGTTTTAAATGATCCATGTGGTATTTTGACCAAAATATCTTACAGACATTTCATTGATACAACAAGGAACCATATCAACTTGTGATAGAACAGGCATAATATGTCCCCTTTAAGACGTTTACTCAAGTCATTTTCTGACGGGTGACTTTTACTTTTACCGGAGTCACTTTCAAGTAAGATATCTGTTCTTTTACTCAAGTATGGCTTTCAAGTACTTTATACACCACTGTCAGAAACACTGGATTTGGTTTCACCTCACAGGACAAAAACTGCATATTGCACTCAACAAAAGTCGACTCACCTTTGGTTGTGCTTAAAGGCATCATGTGGTGGAGGAGAGACGGTCAAAGCTGACTTTGAAACATAGAAGCTGTAGGTGGTTTTCTCAGCCGTACAGATCACAGTACATCTGTACTTATGTCTGTGTTGAGTTATTCCTCCTCCCCTTTCTTTTCCTGCACCACAGCCTTTGATGGAGAAACGAAACCAGAACTTTAAAAAAAGCTTTTGATAAAATCATTGACCATTGGCTTAGCTGGAGACGTGGCAAGTGGTATGTTCTAACCTCAGTTTTAACACACAGCCTAAACCACAACACTGACACGATCTTATAAAGTTAATAATAAATACAGGGGATCAGATATCAAGCTTGTCAACTCAAAAAAGTGGTATATATTTTGGGTTATTTTCACAAAGGCAAAAGTGCAGGTTCATTGAATGTTCATGAGAAAATGTGGTGGAAGAAGAATGATTGGCCTCAAACATGTAACTTAATTAATTTGTTTGTTTGTTGGTTTGTGTGTTTGTAAGTGAGATTACACAAATGACATAAACAGAGAAATTCCTCAGCGAAATCCCTCAAGAACAATTACTGGAGGGGACACCAAAGGGAACATCGTCTAAAAAAATTAAACTCCCTCTGTTTTAACTGTTGTAGAGCTGAGACTTTCAGGAAGTCTGTAAAGAAGCTCTACCTGTTTGACTGCTCAGCCTGCATTGCATCAATCAGAGACACTTTCTTTTTCACTTTCAAACTCTCTGCTTAGAGACGGACTTGTCAGGGAGCGAGTTCCCAGCATGCCTTCTTCTGCAATGTGCCATCTCCAAGTGCCTCAAACAATGTGGAAATGGTGGCAGTTACTCTATTACCATCTAGTGGTTGGTTACTGTCAAAACCATAGACTGTAAATAAAGATGGATGGCAGGACGGCCCCTTAAAGGTGAAGCCGACGTATCTTGATTGTCCCCTGGTAGCTGGCTGCAGCACAGGTCTTAAATCCCGCCCCCATGTTATTAGAGGAATGGGACATGGATGGAAATAATTATTTCTCAAAGATGGTTATTGTATGTAGTTCTTATCACAGTGATGTTTATTCAAGTAGATTTGGTTTTAATTGATGTTATAAAAATGAGGTGAAACACCCCTGATTGACAGCTGAGTCCTGAGACTGAGATTGGTCACTACATCCTCTAATCACTACTGCACAAGATGGCAGCGTTCCGCTTTCGGATATTTTTGCTTCATTTCTTCATGGTGGGATGAAGTGGATACCCATCGTCCATCTTTATTTAAACTCTATGGTCGAAATAGTCAGTATAGTTAATATCTATATGCCTGTCAACTTTGTCCTTGTGCTTTTAATTCTTTGCCTCAATCTGGCAAATTCAACACCAACAAATGACAACATGGAATCAACATTGTTTGAAACAAAGTGTCCTTGTTCTGTCATTTTTTGCATAACTATCTATGTGCGTGCGTGTGTGTGTATATACGTATTTAGAATGGAGTATTACTGAGTGCTGCCCTCCCACACCCCTGCGTATGACATCCAGAGAGACAAGCTGCCCAGTCATAACAGAAGAAAGCCAGCAACTAAATCGCATCACAGGACTGCACCACCAACAAACGCACAAAGGACCAGCGACACTCCGACGATCAGTGGCCATCTGGTTGAAAAGTAAGTTTCCTCGATATTTATTCATATATCTTAATGTTGAATTTCACCATTATATGTTTAACACATTTTTTAATGATTTGAATTATTAGCTATGCTGTCTTCTTATAACATTTCTAAGTTTTTAAAAGAATAAGCTGAAAAGAATGTCATAATTACATATTTATGTGTATAACAGGGATACTCAGAAAAGAAGAGAATCAATCTCAAAACCCATATTATCTGATCATCTCACTGAATAATTGACCTGATGTTTATTAACTTTATTCACTAAACTCTCAGGCAATTCCCCAGACGAGACAAAAGACAAGACAAGCATCTGGATTTTCTTCTGAAGTGTCTTCACTGATCATGGCATCAACAGGTCTCCAGCTGCTGGGCCTGATTCTGACCGTGCTGGGTTGGGTGTTCGGGGCGTTGGTGTGCGCCGCTCCGCTGTGGCGTGTGTCTGCCTTCGTGGGCGGAGAGCTGGTGATCGCCCAGGTGCTGTGGGAGGGACTGTGGATGAACTGCCTGTCGCAGACCACAGGCCAGATCCAGTGTAAGACCTATGACTCCACCCTGGCCCTGCCCTCATCCGGCCAGGCTGCCCGGGGCCTCACCGTCCTCTCCCTGCTCCTCTGCCTTCTGGCCCTCATGCTTGGGGTCGCTGGGGCCAAGTGCACTCACTGCATGGGCGATGCTAACCAGGCCTCCAAGGCTCGGCTGGCCAGGTTATCAGGGGTGCTTTTCCTCGTGGCTGGCCTTGCCTACTTGATACCCATCTGTTGGACGGCCTACGCCATCATCAGGGACTTCTATGACCCAAACGTTGCAGCTCCCCTAAAGAGAGAGCTGGGACCGGCGTTGTACCTCGGCTGGGGGGCCAGTCTGCTGCTCCTGGTGGGGGGCTCGCTGCTGCACGTTGGGTCTTCTCCACCAGGAGGAAGGGTGCTGCCTGTTTTTGGAGGAGTTACTAAGGACAACCCACATACTGGGGCAGCAGGAGAGGGGAAGCAACCGGAAAAATCGTTTGTATGAGATCATTTATTGGACATGCGAGTTATGATCAAACTCAGAGGTCATGTCCTCATCAGGCAAACTTCTGGAAACTGCAACAACACAACATACAAGGGGATTATGAGCCTGTAATATGTTTTGTATTTGTTATATGATCCAGCTGAGTTTGTTTAAGTTATAATGTGTATTTCATTACACTTCATATGATTAATTCATACCAACAGGTTAGTAATAGAATAATCATTCATTAAAGGCTTTGTGTCAGTGTGGGAGTAGAAGTGGATTGTGGGAGGATGGTAGATATTTAGATAATTACTAATGTGTGTGACTTACATTTTTTAAATTCCACTCTGCCTCTTCTTGTGGTTGTGTGTGTGTGTGTGTGTGTGTGTGTGTGTATGTGTGTATATGTGTCTGTTTGTGTGTGTTTGTGTGTTGGCGGTCTGTGTACAGAAGGCCAGTGTACATAGTACATCTGTGTGTGCTGGTGTTTTCTCTGAATATGAGTGGGTAAGCTGAGCGGTGCTTGTTTATTTACTTGTTCTGCACTTTTTAATATTTCCAGGCAAATTTGCTTTTATATTTCAACCCTTCCTATTGGTTTATTCTATTGTTCTTGTTTACATTTTTTGTTATTTTGTGGTTTTATGTTCCCTGTTTGATATGAGTTTAAACACTCCTACAGCCTAACTTCTACCATTTTTATTTGACGGACATATGAAAAATATATGATTCATATATATGATATATACTGTTTATAGATATGCCGCGTATTTTTTAGTTCTCATTTCGTTAATTTGAGAGAAAGAGAGAGTTTTACTTTACTTTTTACTATTATTATAATATGATGTTTATTCCTTTAATATTTTTACTACGTGTGATCTTGCATTTTTCCATTTTGTTTTTTGTGTCAGTGATGTTTCTACTCATAAATATATGTTTGTTTTCTCGTACAACTGAAAATGAATCTCTTATGCTAAAATGTACAGTATATACATTACGAAATTATCATCCCTGCAGATGAACCATACATCCCGGTGATGTTTTGAAGGACTGTGAAAAACTGGAGAATTCCTCTCTTTCTGATCCTCTTAATTTTCAGTATTTACAATAGATGTCTAACTAGTTCTGTAGCTGTTTATTTATTTGAAAGTAGAAATGGATTGCTTGGTATGAGTCTGTGTTTCTCGGACTAAATCACACATGAGTAATGATGGTAGTCTACTGGACTTACTCATCCATCATGGTCCAACTTGCCCCTGACACTTGTATTGACTCTTTTCCTTTCATTTCATCACACAGACTCAATTGATTGAGTCAAGGTCACTAGAGATATTCTAACCAATTTAATGTTTCAGTGGTGGTTCAAAGGTTTTTCTAAAGCAGGTGGCATAATAATAAAGCTTAGAAAATAACAATTATTAGGAAATTTATGTAGTTATTGTTTGTGAGTAAATAGTTTATTTAGGGACAAATCCGATTTAAGTTGGTGACACTAGCCCCCTGGATCTGCCCCTGGATCTGCCCCTGGCTCTGCAACTGTGTTGTGTCTTTTCTCTACCACTGTGGTTTGTTACCAGGAAGATGTTTCACTTTGCTCCAATCTTATTTTTGTCGAACAGAAAATGGGAACAACACGCACACTCAGTCAAGTGTGTGTGCTGTTTTAACACATAGCATAAGGCTCCTCCTCAGACTTCTGATAGATACAGAGTCGCCATCTTGAAATACTCACAATACAACCTATCACGTGATATTATAGGTTACAAGTGGCTACAAGTGTGGTTGCCACAAAATAACATGTTACTGTCTCAGAGGAATGAGAGAAAACGATCACATCATAAAAAGCCACTTGACAGCTAGAAATGTATTTCAGTGGATATATCCTATGGTCTGATTCCAAACCACTTTGTGTTGTGAAAGCAGGCAAATTACACTGGGGGGCAGTAGACACAGGACTAATGTGTAGCAGTATTGTGCTCTCTCTAACGCAAAGATGTGTCACATGCAGAGAAATTCCTCCTTCGCCATGGCTAAACAGTCCCCTTAAATTCAGTGAAGCAGCACCAAATTGCACAAACTCATAGAAATCAATAATTAAAACTATTCCCTCCTAAATTAATGAAAACGGCAAAAAACACCAGGCTGCAATGTTAACGAAAGCGAAAGTGAAATAAAAACAGGATCTTCCATTTTGTTCAATTCCACTTCAAAATTTAACGAGTTATTTTTTGGACCCATCCTTCTGCCAAGTTTTGTGTAATTCCGTGCAGTCGTTTTTGTGTTATCCTGCTGACAAACGTAACCCCTGTGGTTTGAGGTTTTATTCATGTATGTAAATAAAAGGGTGGACAAGATCATGTAAATAACAGCTTTTGTCAACTCCTTTGCATGTGATGTTACGGCTGTAGTTAAAATGTTTTGCTTGAAGGTGTTAGTGAGATTTTTGAATTCAACATGTGAAATCATTTGGCCTTTTTTCCTCTGCACTTTGGACATGTCTGATCTGTCCCCCTCAGATCCCCTTGAGTTTCTGAATAAGACACATGTAAAACTGCCTCTACATACCACCACAAGTCCACGAGTCGAGGTGAATAGATAATATTTTACCTCACGTGTTGGAAATGAAAAAACTGCGTAACTGGTCTGACATTAAAAACTCTGTAAGAGACAGACATTATTACAGAAACTGACAAAACATGGAGCCCTGATATTGGTGTCTCCATGCAGTCTTGTCAGGCAGATTCAGTCGTCCAGACGGGTGATGACAAGAAGACCTGAGGCTCTCTGGACTCTGCCAAACATTCCTCTGTGTTGGACAGGAACTCGCAATACTGCTGCAGGAGGCCTTAGACAGTTTGATGAGTTAAAAATGAAATCAAGATACAGCAGGATAAAAGTGACTTCACTTGGCAGAATATGTGATTTCACTTTAAACATACTCAATATTTAAAGTGAATCAAAAGAATCAAGTGAAAATCAACACTCTACACACTATTCTGTCCGGTTTACATGAAACTGATATGTGTTCTATCAGCAAACAGATTTTGCAGATCTCATTTATTTGCTGGGGTTTCAACTTCACTCTTCCCGTCTGATGACAACTCACAAATCAAATTTCCTTCAAATGATTTTAAGGTAGTTGTCAGCAAATAGTGGCCCATGGTCCAAATGGGGTCCCCCCAACAAAGATTTTTGTTCCTGAAGTAAAGCTAAATTCATCCGTTTTCCTATGGTTTGCCTAATTCTTTCGCAAATACAAGCAATGTCTTGTACCTCAAACACAAATAGTTATCAAAGCATGATAGATATAAGATATACATGAAACATGTTTACTAAGTGTGGATATTCCTGGAATCTAAAGCCTCTTAGAGCAACACTACTCATTTGGTGATTGTGATAATATTCTGCAGTGACACAAGCTGCTTTCAGACATTCTCCGAACTCCCGAGAACCAGTCCACTGGTAAAATATCAGCAGAAAGTCCGAAGGAGCCAATGTGAGAATAAAGCAGAAGATCCTCTGCAGGATTCGCTGTGAGTAAGTGATTTTGATATTTTTCTTCTTTTCATGTTTTATTTTAAAAGAAAACAAATATCTCAGGATGAAAAAGTGGTGCCATACATAAATAAAATAAAAGAAACAGATGAAGATGCCAATAGTTTTTGCTGATTAGAGCCAATGTCTGTGTCAATGTGCTGTAAGCGGCTTACACATTATTGTAAGTCGCTTTGGATAAAAGCGTCAGCTAAATGAAATGTAAAACCACAACGTTTGATCTCCGCAGCAGAATTATTGTTTCTCCCTGCCTCTTCCTGTTGAAATGTCTGTGCTGTTGTGGGCACGTCTGATCGGACATTGATTGTTGTTCATGTGTGAAAGGCAGACTCAATCCCCATTTCTGCAGACATCCTCCAGAGCTCAGTGCATGTACGAAAGCAGCACTGGTCTCCTTGAAACATCTCTACAGCTGCTTGTTGGTCATTTTAATGCTTCATATATGATGTCACCTCACTGTCACATCACAACGGAACAAGTTTGTTACAGAACGTTCTCCCTCAACATGTGTCTGTGTGTTTTTCATGGTGACGTTTCTGCGCGCTTGGGAATGTGGAGCAATCTCCTCTTAAAGAGGCAGGGGCCATGTCCGTCAGTCTGCAGCCGAGGGGAGGGCACGTGTGCCTTTAAGACTCCGCCTGACAGTGGCGCGAGTGGGGCGGCGAGTTCGTGGAGCGTCCCCCCCACACACACACACACACTCACACACACACACACACACACAACCTTTGAATCGTCTGGCCCGGGGTCGAGTAGGCAGCTCCGACGTCCACGGTGGCAATTGGCTGCGCTCCTCTCTTGTGTCTTCAGCTGCTTCCTATTGCGCGTCGTGGCTCTACCACGGCAAACAGCGTTCACACACACATTTCAGTGCAGACACGCGCATCTGGTGGCGTGTGCGCGCGCGATGCCACTGCAGCTCAAAGTCCTCCGGAGCGCTGTGCACTCTCCCGTCGGTCGTGTGTGAGGATTGAACCCCCGGCGAGCCACTGACAGCTGCGGCACCATCACGGTCCTGCACAGGCCGGGCAGCGCACACACGCAGCCGGGAAGAGAGGCGAGTCGAGCCGGGTGCTGCGCGGAAGGAAGTCGCCGCTTTACAGAGCTCGCAGTGCATCGGAAGACAGCAGAGGACGAGCACGATGACGGAGAAGCGCATGTCGAGGTGGTACTTCGGGGGGCTGGCGTCGTGCGGGGCCGCCTGCTGCACGCACCCCCTGGATCTGATCAAGGTGAGGGGGGCAGAGGGGGGGCACTCCGGGTCCTCTGGGGTGTGGAGGAGCGCAGGCCTGGACACCAGCCTGCATCTGTTTGCAGCTGTGGTCACATAAGGACAGACTCGTGTAGCTTCTAATGTTACTGCATGGTTTTTAAATATCATTATGTGTCGCCTTTAGATTCCCTGAGCCTTCTTTGGTGGTCATTGAAGGCTGCAGTTAACATTCAGGGCACTGGTGAACCAGTGACAAGCTGGTTAGTCCAGCTGACTCATTCTGTTAATAACTGTGGGAGATGAAATAAAGTTACTGTTGAATGTAATGTTTGATCCCAGGCACATGTCCCAGTGTAGATTACATTCAGTAGTAATGGTTTGATTGTTAGACCACAACAACTGGGGAATACTTAGCCCCCCCAATTTGCAGCCTGTCATCGCCGGGCAGCAGGTGTGTGTGTTTGTGTGTTTGTGTGTTTGTGTGTGTGTGTGTGTGTGTGTGTGTGTGTGTGCGTGTTTGTTACCTCTTAAGGTCCTTGTCCAGTACAAACACTGACCTTGCCAGGACCAGTTGACCTCACAGGGGTCAAACTCTGGTCTTAAGGAGGCAACACTTCCCTTCTGAAGTTCTGGTTAAAGTTAGATGTGAAATGTGGTTAGGTTAAAGTTAGAGCTGGGTTATGAATTGGTCATGGTTAAGCTAATGAGAATTTAGTTTGCTGTCCACAATGAATAGGAGTATAATTAATGTCCAAATAAGGATAGTTAATAGCTGTGTGTGTTTTTCTTGAAGTATCTTGTTTATATTGTAATGTTACAATGTCAGTTGTAATAGAGTATTGTCAAATGCAAAGCCTATGTGGACCTCAGGAAGAATAGGTGCATCAATGCTGTAGATAATTCTAATAAATGACACTTTTGTTTGATCAAATATAAATTTACGGCTGTCCCTTAGTAGCTTGTTTAGAAGTTTGAAGGTTAAGCCTTGGTTTATGTTTTTTTTTTATAAGGTTGAGATGAGGCCAAGGTTTGGGGTTAGGCATTGATTTATGATGGAGAATGCATTATGACAAGTGTCCTCACAAAGATATAAATACAAATGTGTGTGAGGTCTAAACTAGTACCTTTCTACTTAATGCCAAAAGCCTCACTCACTTTTGCTTGTACCTCTCGTATGGCTGCTCTGAAGGCAGCAGCAGCAGCAGCACACGGCCCTGATAACACCGAACTGGTCCTCAGGAAGTCATGTGCTTTGTAATTACGCAGGCACAGTCAGTAATCAGCACTTTTCTGTAAGAATGTCTGCTGGACTGCTTCTCGTCTGCTGTAGCTTGCTTGTTAGTTGCTAATGCCATTTAAAATCGTAGCAAAAAAAAGGCTGAAGCATCACAATTTGAGTGTGGTTGTGTAGTTGCTTCACGGTTATTGAAGTCCTTAATTACTGAAGAATGAGCAGGTTTCTCTAAGAGAGGCCCACCACAGGCTGTTCAGACCTGGGTGTCATCTTGGGGCCCAGTTGGGGTCTTGCCTCCTGATCCAGAGCCACTGGCTGCAGCGTTCTGCAGTCCCTGATGTTTCTTTTAGGGTCTGGTGCAGGGCTTATATGTTGAGTCCTAGGTCAACTTGATGTTGGATGTTTCAATAAAACCCCTGCAGCTAACCTCCTCAGGTGTTGACTGTCTTTTGACTGCGTTTCTTTATTTTTATGCATTTAAATAAAACAATTGTAGTAACATGTCCTTCAGGACGGTCAGGATGAATGAAACGTAGCTGTTCATGTGTCATTGCTGAAAAAACTTAGGTAATGTAAAAATGTAATGTTGGTGCAGAATTTCAATAGGGCCTCCCACCGTAGGTGCTCAGGACCTCAAAAGGCCAATCTCAAACATCAATACAGCTGGAAGCATGCCTCTTCACATTCAGGCAAGCTGTGTGCCAAGCCAGCTAAGAACCTGAAACCTATTTCAGAATCAGGCCATTGCCTCAGAGAGGTCACATTGTTGTATACTATGTATGATAAGCCTGTGGCCCTCGAACAATGTTATAAAATTGAAATGGCCTTGATAAGAAAGAGTTCCCCACCCCTGGTGCAGATGTCAAACAGTTGGACTGTAACACATTCTCTGTTTTGTTGACTCTACTCCAGTTGATTAGATTTTCATTTAACTAAAAAAACAACGACACGGCTACAGATTCTAACTCTACGTCACCACAGCTCAGAGTCATCGTTTCTCTTTACATTTACCATATTTAAGCTATTTCATCATTTTTGCGAGGTACAATCATGAAGCCTGCCTGCCGAAGACAGTAAAATCTTTATGGATGTTTTAATGGCCACCGATATGGTTCGGATTTATCATGGTGTGGCTCATGGTCACAGAGAGAGGGAGTGTGAGAGGTAGAGTGAGACAAAGAGCCGTGTCTTTAATGGCTTTTCTGCCTCCATTTATTTTGACAGCTGCATGAGGTGAGAGAAGGGATAACATGCCGCAAACAGGACGTGGGCTGATATGAATCCAGGTCGCAGCCGTATAGCTTCAGCTTTGATAAATGATAAGCTCCGTTGTGCTGTACAGAGCCTGCTGAACAAATCTTGTGTTTGCTCATGTTGTTCAACACCATTCAAACTTAAGTAGATAAAGTAACAGTCAAGTGAGAAGTGTTGCTGTTGTTTGATGTAGGCCACATCATATTTGGTCAAAATCAATATTACTACATAGGGGTACCTTTAGCGGGAGAGGTAGTTAATTAAAAGAAATATATAAAACACAAAAGAATTGTCTTTAAAACTCCCTGGGAATGTGAGAGTTGAGTTTTTCAGTCAGGGGTATAGGCTCCCTTTTAACAGTCGGAGCAATTTCAATTGTTTGACATCCCTCATGGGCCATACTGAATTATTAGACGTATCAGTCTATTCCCTCAAATGCTATGGCTGGAAATGTGGCCGGGTGATCTAGCAAGGAACATGGTTGAAACCAGACAGTTTGTGAATGGAGGCACTGGGGAAAGTATTAATTGAATTAACTGACATGTGATTAGTTATCACAGTAAACTATAGCACAGGCCTGTGTTAACTGTTGACATTTGAGTGTTCTGGTAACTCTGGTGGTAGATAATTACTTGAATTTTGAGGTTGGCTAGGGTTACTTCATTGAAATAAGTCATTTATATGTTTGTCTGCAGGTTTTGTGAGCAAACTAATAACTAAAAAGCTGAACTATAATTCAGACGGAAACAAAAGGAAACTGAACATCTTTGTTAAGCCGTTGAATGTGGAATTAGCTGATGTGCCTAAAACCCTAAAACAATTATCTTGGAGTGACAAATCAAAGATGAGCTCATATCTAAGTAAACCTGTGAAGTACTGTTTATCATTGTCATCTTCATTGGATGAGCGAACTTGATTTCATATATTAAAACCAAATTCAGCTTTGCAACTTCTTCCCATAATGCTTGAATCCGGAAATGTCCTGAATGAACCAGTGTGGATGTATGTGCACTTGTGCCCCGGTAATTTGGCTAAGGTCAATATCAGAATATTAATAATTAACAAATATAAAAGATATCGCAAATGCATGCAACAAAATGGTCAAAGTGATGTACAAGGCAGCAAGCATAGGATGTCTCTTTTGGGTCATTTGAAATAGCCGAGCTACTCCTTATTATGATCAAACGTCCATGAAGCTTTGTTGAAAACATTCAACCCACATGATGGATTTACACTCCGACTGGAACGTTTGCTTTTCCCTGTTGCCGGACGATGAGAAGGATGGTGACTCAGCTCAAACAGCATACAAAGCTTAATGGCTTCATAGTGCTCTAGACATACGGCATTACCGTACCTGCTAAATTTAGAAAGCCAGACTGAAGCGTAATTTATAGAAGAATATACTTATGTGAAAGTGATTTTCAGCAGAGACGAAGGGCTAGACTAAACACACATCACTCAGAGAAAAGTGCCCAGTCACATTTTACTGAGTTTCTCCTTGAGAAATAAATCTATTCCCCAATCAGAGATGCCAATCTCTTGTTGTCCTACACTGATGCAGCAGAGTTGCTAAACAAGGTTTTGTAGACCTCATGCAAAAGCCCAGTTTTTAGGCCAGATGCTTATCAACACATCTAGGTGTAATATTTCAACCCTGTGTGAGTGTGCTTAACTTGCTTGTCGCTCAATAGGACTTTGTCTTAGAACATTCTTTTGGCTCCCTCTATTTCTTAAAGAAATTGTATTTATTTTTTCAGTGTGAAACAAGTGTTAGCAAGTCTTTTTAATATTGAAGGTTTGAGGTGTTATTATCAATTCATGCAGGCATTTGTTTTTGTACCGCCCAGTAGTTCTCATAGATCTCTAAATGGTGATGGATGCTTTAGTTTAATTTATCAAAACCAATGACTACATGGTGAAACCAGGGTGTAGGTGTGGGTCAATCCTGGTGATAAAAGCAATTGTGTTGTGAAATAGAGGATTAAAGGAATGATGAATTGAATCAGGCAGCCATTAACAGAAGAGGGAGAGGAGGGACAGTGTGTTAACAAGTGCTGAGTGGCCTTCAGATCCAGATGAGAAGAGAGGACAAAGACCATGTTGTGGAGCAGCTGACCTCTCCTGACAAGGAAAATGCACACACACACACACACACACACACACACTAATTGTGCTTGTATTGTAACTTACCTACTCGTGATGACTCAGCTTACTCACCACAGATCCCTCTGAGGCTGAGCTCTCTCACGTCTGAAAAATGTTGATTTAGTGATTAAGTAATGCAGTTCTGCAGCAGTGTTGCAGATATTTAGTGTTGTGATGCACTTAGGAGCTTGTTGATATTTTAACAAGGGCCTCTCATTGTCCCCACAAGCAGGAACAAGTTGTAAAAAAAGTTGCTGTGTCAGCCCCAGCAGGGTCACGTTTCTGTCTTTGTCTGCAGACTGGTGTCAGTGCTCTGTCAACTTCAGTGCCTCACTGGCAGGACATTAATTCCTTGCATGTGACTTTCTTTCCAGGTACACCTGCAGACACAGCAGGAGGTGAAGAAGAGGATGTTGGGGATGGCCATCCACGTGGTGAAGAATGACGGGGTGCTGGCTCTTTACAATGGCCTCTCTGCCTCCCTCTGCAGACAGGTGTGTATGTGTGTGGATTATCACTCTGTCATTATGTGTGCCCCAGACATAAACAGCTTCTCTTCTTCTTCTGACTCCTGCAACACCAATACCAACCACAATACAACTTCTACTTCCACTATCACTACAACTACTTACTACTAATACTACTGTTAATACTATTATTACTACTACTTATATAATAATAATTACTATTATTATAACAATAATAAATGGTTATTACAAAGCTACAAGAACTGTACATAGTTGAAACAGGAATCTGATTAAATTCTATAAGACAACATTAAAGGGTTATAGGCAACAATTAACAACATATAAGACATCTGGACATGAACCAGTGTCCTAGTCAGGGTTATTCAAATGTTATACCATTTTTCATACAGGGAGGCAGTTCAAAGTCAGTCCCCTTCTGAGAGCACATTTAAATACTGCTGTTGCATTCTCATGAGATTCAACAAGATTCACGTGTTTCGCCCAATAAGAAAAAAGTACACACACAGAGATTACAGATAATATAGGATACTGAATATATAGATTAGACAGGTACTTGTACTGACTGCAGTGTGTTACGCTGTTCTGTAAATGTTGCAGGTTATTTACATGTAAGGAGTCAGACAAGTTGAGTCATAGCAAGTGGACGATGAAGAGAGGGAGAAGTTTCAACCTTTAAATGCTGCATCCTGATCATGTTTCAGTATGTTGCCAGAGGCGCTTACAAGTGGCTGAAAAAAAGAAACTGTTGAATCATAATTTCCTCTCCTCTCCTCTCCTCTCCTCTCCTCTCCTCTCCTCTCCTCTCCTCTCCTCTCCTCTCCTCTCCTCTCCTCTCCTCTCCTCTCCTCTCCTCTCCTCTCCTCTCCTCTCCTCAGATGTCCTATTCCCTCACCAGGTTTGCCATCTATGAGACTGTGAGGGACATGTTGGGCAGTACAAGCCAGGGCCCAATGCCCTTCTACCAGAAGGTCCTGCTGGGAGCCTTTGGAGGTGCGAGCACTCTTGTACTTCTATCTTGAGCCGTTTTTGGACATGAACTCCTGACATTGTCCACAGAATTGGGATTATATTACCTTTCACCAATGAACCACGCAGCATGTGATTCTCCGCTCTGACACGTTCACAACAACACAGAATGTTGGAGTTTTCAGGTGAGGAGTGGTGCAGCAGACAGAGGCAGGATGTACTGTATTCCTTCTGCTGCCAAGATCACGTGTTTTTTAATCCGTTACCTTGGCCTTTATCACCAAAATTTATTGAATCTTGTTTTTTTAAGTTTACATCTCTGGCGGTGTCTTCTTCATTTATTGTTTTCCTTTTTTTTCCCCGTCCTTCACGTGTTAGAAACGTCATCAACATTCACTCGCTTGTGGGGAATCCTCCAGAGAATCTCTTGCTTTGTTCTCACATGGGCTCATTTGGACATTATCCAGAGTTTCCACTAGAGGGCTCCAGAAGAGTCTTGAGCCTCTGACTTGCCCAGGTTGGATCTTACATGCAGCCCCTGTGGACAATGTCAGACTGTCGGTGCAGTTCAGTGCATGTCAAAGCTGAAAGTCGCTTTTGTGAGGAGGCTCATTGACATAATGCTTTTCCTAGCCCCGTACCAACTTGCACAACTGACCAAAATGTCAGTCTGTAATGACTATGCTCCAAATGTTCTTCGTAAATATATATGTGCAAGCACACACATGCATGCACCTACACGTGCAGTATCACCCATGCAGGATTGTGTTTCAACAGGTTTCACTGGTGGGTTTGTCGGAACGCCAGCAGACTTGGTGAATGTCAGGTAAGATTCCATGACAGTATTCAAACTGGAATTAATGTAAATGCACAATTCCTGCAATTAAGTGCTTTATAATTTATTATTATTGGTCTATGATCAAAAACAACAATATTAGTATAAAATATCTGAACTCTTCTTGGCTTCTAGGATGCAGAATGATATGAAACTACCACCTGAGCTGAGGAGGAAGTGAGTGTCGTAACTTTATTCTGTCACGTCAGATATCCTCCGTCTTTCCCTGTGATATAACGCTGGTGTTTTTCTTATTTCCTGTAGCTACAAACATGCTGTGGATGGGCTCTACAGAGTCGTCACAGAAGGTAAATCCTATTGGGTGTAACTTCACACATGCCACACTGATCACTCCTGTCTGATCTGTGACCTGTGTCCTGTCCAACAGAGGGTGTGAGGAATCTGTTCTCAGGAGCCACCATGGCCGCCAGCAGAGGAGCCCTGGTCACCGTTGGACAGGTCAGTCACATCAATCACAGACTGCTGGGGGGTGGACTGTTATAAGCTGGGACCTTTTGTTGGTTTAATGTGAAACTGTGTGAGTTAAAAAGTTAATAAACAGCTTGTGAGCCTGAGAGAAACCAGGAGGATTCTTCAACCAGTGAAGTGCAATGTCTGTTTCTTCGTTTGAATAATCTGCTGTGTGTGTTCTACCTGATGTAACCACAGCTTCAATAAAACATTTTTTTAGACAATCATACTTTTATTAGCCATGTTAAGGTGTGTATCAAATTTAGAATCCATGTATAAGTTAATAAAGGAAATAATTGAATTCAACAGAATTCAATTAAAGTAACATTTATCAATACTGAGTCAGTTTCCTATATGAATAGGCTACTTTTTTTTGGACTGTAACTTTACAGCTCAGTTTTGGATGAAGTTTGCAGACGTCACGGGTTAGGGTTAGGGTCGTCCTAAGACCGGTGTCGAAATTTGGTACAAATGTTCACTTAGGCTCAAAGATGAACTGATTACATTTTGGTGCTTTTCTGTGCTACCACTACCTCAGTGAGCCATGTACTGATAATTTTGAACTGGACACTGACATTTGTGCAGTGCTTTTGACAGAATTTTTACATACAGAATGTAAAGGCATAAAACATGTAGGCCAACTCTTGAAGAGCGTAATTCCAGGATCATATGACCACAGTGTCCCTAGACACCAAACCAGAACACAGATAGACACCTGAGCCATGTTGACATCTGGATACTTATTTGAATGAAAGACCATTGAAATGACACCAATTTTCTCTGCCTCGTGTTTCTTTATCCCACCATCAGTTGGCGTGTTATGACCAGGCCAAGCAGCTTGTGTTGGGAACTGGGATGATGGGAGATAACATGCTCACACACTTTCTGTCCAGCTTCATTGCTGTAAGTATCAGGTTTTATAGATTTGTGTGCAGTGGAATCCTGACTCAGAGGGTTACAAAGTGTTGTCAAGGCCCCTTCGGTCGGCTGACTTCTGCTTGTGTGAACCCTTCCTCTGCAGGGAGGCTGTGCTACGTTCCTATGTCAACCTCTGGATGTGATGAAGACGAGACTGATGAATTCAAAGGGAGAGTACACGGTGAGAAGATCCGTCTTCATTTTCTCCTCTAATCGTTTCATTCCTCTCTATTTCTGCGTATCCCTCCTCTTCATGTGTTATATTGTCATCATTCTCACCAAGCCTGTCTTTCTCTTCAGGGGGTGGCACATTGCATACGTGAAACTGCCAAGCTAGGACCGCTTGCGTTTTACAAGGTAAAAAAAAGTTAACACATAGGGGCCAATTAAATGTCCTACGTCCCATGCAAGTCATGCTTCAGTACAGTTACTAAACACTCCTTACCTTGTTGACTCTCAGCTCTAAAGCTTTGAGTAAACACATCACTGAATATATTTAGAAAATCGCTTCTTGTTCAAGCACAGTGCTCTTACAAAAAGAATAGAAAATAAAAAATGTCATATTATTATCCCGAAGTATCTGTGTGATCTGAACAAACCCATTACTACGTTGGTGGAGGCAGTGATTTAAAGTCAGTTTCTAGGGATGCATACATTTGTCTTAGAGGCTTTAGGTTGAGAATTCCATGTAACAATGCAATGTTGTATATTCCTACAGGGTCTCGCCCCAGCAGGGATCCGCTTGATTCCCCACACAGTGCTCACCTTCCTCTTCCTGGAGCAGCTCAAGAAGAACTTTGGCATTTGCATCATTTCCTGAGCACTCTCCTCAGGGTGGGGGGGGGGGGGGGGGGCACACTCTGCGTGTGCTAAAGCTCCCCCTTTTGCTCTACCTCTGTCTCACAGCAAGACACTAAGGGATTTTGATGACGGTGAGCACCAGCGGCTGGAAGGGATGAATACTGGAAAAACCGATGAGTCCTTCTGCTCGGAAGGTGCCGTCCTGTTGAATTTTATGTTGACCTTCAAAATTTAGAAAGGAGATTAAATTGAGCTCTAGATGTTAACGTCCATTATAATTTCTAGTAGAGTTAAATGCGTGTCTGGATGAGATTGAGTTGGGGGACCACCGTTATTCCTCGACCTCGATGATGACAGACTAACTGCTGATCGATAATGTGATTTATGTTCTAATCTCTGCACTCGGTACATTAATCCAAAGTGGTGTGCAGCGCCTTCATAGCCCACACCAGGTGCTTGGCACTTGTAGACTGCGGCTTAAATTGTCTTTGCAGTTCCTTATTTGTCGAGTGTCATCAACAGGCTGAATTTTTTTCCAGTTGTATTTTCACATCGGCTCACCAAGACATTTTCCGTTTTGTAAAATGTCTGGAGCAACTGACTCGGGCATTTGCGTTCTCACATGCAGCCTTCAGTGCATCTTTGGAAACGGCTTTATCGCCCTGTGCAACACTTTATTGTTTTCAAATGAGGCAAAGTCATTGTGTGTGATTTACTTGTGTAGTTGTCAACAAAGTGTAGCCTTTGACATCAGTGCCGTTCTTACCAAACTGTAATAATTCCCGAGAGCCATTGGTGAAACATGACTGATCCAGCTGTAATGGAACTACATAGTAATCATTCCCAGCAGTGGTGACCAAATGTGATGCACCCTGGATTTTACAGATTTTTTTCGCCTAACTATTATTTTAAAAATTTCGGATTCTCCTTTCCTTCATTCCTTTATTCCACCGCTGCTATGATTTCACTCTTAAGTTTCAGGGGAGAGGACCAAGCTTTTTTGTGTCGAGTTTTTAAGTGAGGAGGGACTTAGCGGTGAAACTGTGAAGCAGAGTGTTGAGGGTTCATTTGTCAGTGGCTCTTTTAAGTTTTCTAATTCTGCAAATGACCACTTGAAATCTTTTAAAGTTCTTATACTGTTTGAATGGACATGCCTGTAGAGAACTGCAGTACACTACACGTGTACATGTAGCATTTTCATCTTTCATGTTACTGTTTCATCTAGATGAGCGCATGTCAGACTTTATGACTCAGGATGCTACTCTCTTTTTAAAGGCACTTTAATGAAAATCTCTGTAATCCTACTGACTAACCTGCTGCGTAGAAACACCTGCTATAGACTTAAAAGTTCTGAGTAGAAATAGAAATACATTTTTAATTTGTTTTTGGATTGAACATGTTAGTGGTTCCAGTTCAGGACGTTATGTGGCCCTTGACTTTATTTTCCATGATGACTTTGGTTCAGTGATAGGAGGCATTCCCTTAGCTGTGCCTGCTCTGTATACAGAGACCATGTCAAGTAACATTGCCTTACAGTATATGTCCTGCAGGGGGCAGTGTAACAATGTGTAAAGTATCCTGACTTGTGCATTCTAACAAGTCCTGCACCTTCATCCTAGGATACATTAAAAAAAGGGCCACAACGCCACTAGATGACTGTGTTTGCCTGCATGACGTTGTGTTGAATGATGAGTTCCTTTATAGTGCGAGGTACTCGACTGTAGATCCGCTATACTACTGCTAAGTTAACCCCAGCTTTATTCATATGCATAGAAATGGAACTGGAGGGAGCCACAGTTCCGGGTGTTGGAATTAATATTTTCGAGATCAGATACCAAGAATTTTGGAATTAAATACTAATGGGAAATAATTTGTGTTTTATTGTTTTTCTTTTGTGCTGTGTGTCCTGTCTTACATTACATAATCAGGCTATACATTTTTTTATGGTAGTGAGAGAGACTTTTGTAAATCACACCACAACAAACTTTTTTTTTTAATAGAGGTCTTGTTTACCACCCATGCTGGTTTAGTATCTGCAGGACTATGACAAAAAGTCATTTCATGAATCATTTGCAGACCTTCTGGGTTTTGTCAAATCCATGATACTAAACAAACCCGGTGATCTTTGCCTTTCTGGTTTCTGCTGCCACAGGCTTATCATCACTGATGCTTGCATTCCCCTCATCAGAACAAGGACATGCTGTAGTTTTAGTCTTTTGCTCGATGGGTCCTTCACATCAGCCCACGGACTTAAGACCAGGACTTATGTTGCAAAATTACTGCCTCCATAGCCTGCAGCACGTACCAGGACTGTCCACAGTTAAAGGGGGTGATAATCAGCTGTCGCTATAAATAGCAGCAATGCGACTAGGATCCTCTGCTTAGATGAAGATGGCTGCACATTACTTCATTGATAGCATCAATCACATGCACAGCAGTGATGACTCTGACTGTTTTCACCTCTACCTTCATCCTGTATGTGTGGGAATTCATGGGCCTAATGCCTCTGCTCATTTTTCTCATCGGTGTCAGGAGGGCTTTCTTTGCACAGTCGTGGAACGCTGCCTGTACGTCCTGGGCTTTGGACAATCCGTCTTTTGGCCTATTTACCGCAAAGTTCTTTCAGATACATTCGAACATAAACCATATCTGCCAAACTCATTAAATATCAAACCACTCAGTCTACTGTCTATAAATGAAATATCACAATCATAATCATAGCAAACACACTGATGCAACATCATTCAAAGATTTCATTCCCTTACAATTTTTCTTTTAAAGTAGTTAAGTTACGTTTCATATTGTTTTATGGTAAAGCACTTTGATACTTGTTTTGAAAAGTGCTATAAATATTATTTTACTAACTGAAGTTAAATACAAATTGAGAAAAATTATAGAAATTTGAAGCAAATCAAAGCTGTTTTCAAAAGGTCAACTATGGAAAATGTGTTCACATTAGACATGTTCACAACAGGAACAAGTTCTGGAAGATTCATGCAAGAGGTGGCGCCTGAGTAGAATATTCAGGAGGTAGGACATGACGAATCAAATTCTTCAGGGGACAGTAGGCTGCAGTGTTTTTGTTAACAGCACATCAATGCCAGTGTTGGCCTTCATCGCCAAAGGCTCTCGAATCTCTTTGTCTGTCCAAGGTTACATCATCTTCAGGGTCTTTTTGGAGATATTTATTTTCTTCCAGTTTCCTTTCCATCGCGGTTAAAACACTCACTCCATCACTTTGAACTATCCAGACATTTTCCTGCTGTATTCTCAATTGAGCTCACTTTTTTCCTGACATTTCCTGGCAAGATAAATTCCAGAAAATATCCAGAGCAAATGACTGGGGTATTCGTGTTCTCCCATAAAACCGCTCTGGAAGATTTCAGAAAAATGTCCAAACTGAAGTAAGTGAGTCTGAAAGCAGCTGAACGCTCTTCTATACTGGTAATTTAACTTTGGATTAGATACAGCACCTTTACAGTTTAGTCGGAACCACTTCCAACTATTTATTATTTACTTCATTTACTTATTTACTTCATTGTTATTTGCTAAAATGTCGATGTAGGCAAACCAAATGCACCTTTAAATGTCACCGTTTAAGAAATGAATACAGGATTTCATGGTGAACTTGTTTTCACTAAGCAATGCATCTACTTGAGTTTGGAAGACTGTGAAATGGAATAATAACATAGCTCCCATCTCCAGTGTGCTTCTAAAGGCCAGCTGCAGTTCAGTTTAATCTGAACATAGTCAAGGGCTCAGGGAGAAGTGATTGTGATCTTTGAGCTGAGACACAGCAGGAACTCATAGTACCTCAAAGGTCACCATGAAACCCTGGAAACAGGATGAAGGTGGGTGGTGAGAATAAAAGCTAACTTTCTGCCTGCTGCTCAGCACATGGTAACTAGTCTCCTCAAATACACACTGAGAATTTGAATTGTTACTTACGCATAGGTTTCAGTAATAACAAAACACGCGAACAGCTACATGTGACAGGACTCACTCCTCATGACAAAAAGAGAATTATCACCAAGCGCTGCACATCCCCTCAGCTTCACGGCCATTTATAGCAAATCAGTCTCATCATGGCAACACGGCTTGGGGGTGTAATGGTCACCTCAGTATTAGTCCGCTTGTTCAGGAGTAGATTAAATTTATCTTAAAAAAAAAAGACGAGTCGTCCATAATTGTGTTCACACAACAAGCACACACACATCAGCACTGTTGGCAATTTGTCACACAGGCATGTCACTGACACACACACTGAACCCACACAGTCTGGATCTTTTCTACTTTAGTTTTTACTTTTTATTTTCCTTTAAAAAAAAAAGGTGATATTTGTGTTTTTCTCTTGCCTTCATAATTGCATGTGTTAATGTGTAATGTAAAGCACCTTTAAATGCCTTTAGGAATAAAAGGTGCAACCTTCCATACACTCCCACATTTTAACATTTCAATGGTGGCCTTGCTATGGCAGGAGTTGTCGTTGAATACAAATGCAACCTGGTGTATTGTGTTCACAATCTTGCATTATGTTGATAATGTGTAGTGCGTCACAGCCAAAGTGTTAATGGGTATAGAAGTTTTCGCTTTATCAGATGTGTTGTAAAAGTGTTGCATTTTCTCTCCTTGAATGTCTTTCAATCAGCCAACACCCATGAACACATTCATGTATCTCAGAAACACAGAGTTCAGTTTGTTCGGTTTGTTCAGCATTGTTTAACGTCGCCAACACAAAGACATGTCAGAGAGTTCAAGATCAATAGACGAGGACCAATCAACGGAGGAGTTGCAGCTCTTCTTGTCTTCAGATTCCCTTTCACTCCAGTGACGTGGTTGATGAATATGCTTTGCACATGTGAGACAGAACACAAAGCGCCTTTCAGAACAGAGCTGCAGTTTCTTGAACGTAAAACTGATGGCAACATGTAACAGGGCTTTAACACCATTCAAAATATCATGGAAATTAACATCATCTGCAAATTATCATCTAGAGTTTTATCTCAATTCAGAGGTGGGAGATGGGAGTTGTGCTTTTCCATGATATTGCACAAGAATTAAAGTGATCATTGTGTCTGTTGCAGGTTTATTGATTTGAGATTCACAACAGCTCCCAAGTTAACTGTTAACTTCCAAGTGGGACTGTTTTGTCAAATGTAAGCAGAGTTACTTTAACAACACAAGTATTCCTAGGATAGTTTGTAGGTCATATATTTATGTATTTGTAGAATTTTTTATTCACATCTACTCGTTCAACAGATGGATAACAATAAAGCATCAGTACAGCAGGAGACCTTGATGAATCTGAAAAAATATGTTCAAGATTCTTTATTATCATATGCACAGTAGAAGAAGGCGCTAGTCCTCCATTGGCACAGAAATATTTAACACGACAGTCGGAAAAGAACGCAACAGACAAAAGTCAAGCGAAAGGATTTCACAGAATATATCTTACTGTGAAGAGAGACTAGAGATCTTCAAGAAGTTCTTGATGGATAGAAGGAAGCACTTGCTCTGATAGCGTTCAGATTCATGTTCCACCCCTGTTCTTGTTTACCTGCCTGTTTAAAATTCATTAGCTCTTTATTTGATTGCAAACAGTAATTTTGGAAGATAATCTTCAGAGGTAGAGTTACTAGAATATTATATTAGGGGTAAATATGTCCTGTACACATGGGATTAGTCAAGACGCATGCTCTGAAAACATGAGTTGAATGTAATCAAAGCTAATCTCAATACCATGTTGGCTTTCATGTAAAACTCTGCCAAGAGATGATATTAATGCGCAAAATGGAAATATCAAAGAATGAGAAAGTCCTTTGGAACAATACATGTAAAAAACAAATAATAATAAGAGAATAATGTGCCACTGTTGCCAAATTAATATAGCAAATGCATACATATTTGAAGATAGAAAGAGCTCTGACTTACCAGTCAATCCTTGGGAATGATGAATGATTCATGTTTTCACCCCCTTTCCACTTGTTTATTTGTTTATTTGTTTGTAAGCGCAAACATTTTCACTAATTCATATCTATGAGTGTTTATAGTTGGGTGACGATTGATTGATTTAGGGGACTGTTGGGGGACTGAGTGACGTTTTATAGTTATAATTTGTGATACAGATGTATAGAGGAACAAAACAAACTAACAGACACGAACACAACTGGAACCGGGGTGTATCAGAGGTATTAAGTGTTAGGACCTGGTGTAGGAGGGGTACATGTTAGACAGCAGAGTTCTTTCTCTCACATCCTTCATGTTTTCATTTAAAAAAGCCAGGTTATCAATGTGGTAAAAAAGCTCTCAGACATTGCAGTTTTCGCTTTGAGGAAAGTTTGAATGATCACAACTTGTGTTCTCACTGACTGCGAAACAAACAGAGGGGGGGGGGGCACAGTTGCAGACTGTCTGTGTGTGTGTGTGTGTGTGTGTGAAGGTAGGGTATGTGCGGATCAGAACGAGTTCTTCTCTGATCAGCAACGGAAACATAAAATATCAGGTTATGTGGTTTATTATCCTGGAGCATATGCACAAATCTTCAAAAGGCCTTTGTCCGACCAAACATGGTGGATTTCAAAAACATATATTCATCTTTTGCCTGGAGGCTTTTAAATATATGATAGGCAGAGAGAAATGTACTTTGCCTCTAAAGTAATATGTGATGAATGTAGTATGTTATTGCTTTTTCTATAATTTAAAAGTCTCACTTACTTCCCATCGTCTATATGCAGTATAGACCCCCCTCTCCTGGTAAATTACACCCCTGCCCTGGAGATATTCCCTCTTGAGATGGCCTTGCACTCTGATTGCCTGGCTGTCACCAAATTAAAAACAGTCGTCAAGGCAGAAGAGACACATTTTCCCCGTGTGTTGTAATTACCTGTCTTCTTAGGCGTGACACATTTAAGTCAGAGCATGTGTGCAGGCGTGTGTGGTGTATTAATGTGTTGTAGGTGTGGGTGAGTGAAAGCTTCAGGTAGGATAGGAGGGATTGGGAGAGAAGCAGGAAAGATTTCTTTACGGCTCTTATGTGTGCAGACGCTCTGTACAGTTTAATGAAAGGACACAGAGTCCTGATCTATAAACACAGGCTGACTTCAATCAGGTTTAAGTGTAACTGTTTGTGTGTGTGTGTGTGTGTGTGTGTGTGTGTGTGTGAGAGTGTGTATGTGTGTGCATGTGCAAAGGATCACACAAAAAATAGTGCTGACATAATTTGCACCAAAACTGGTGGGGGGTGGCACGGAGACCAGGAAAGAACACATGATCTGGGTTAAAAGTGGTTGATCCAGGATTATGTTTATTATTTTACTTTTAATGCAATAGAAGGCCTTTTTCTGCAGTTTCAACAATTTCTTAGGAAATAATGCATGAATCTTGATGTAAAAATCAAACACTTTTATAGTGTTAGGAACCCTAACCCTAACCCTATTAATAAAAGAGCTGTGATAAGAGGATTACTGGGCCTTGGCGGAAGCATCCGCTAAAGTGCCATTCTTAATGATGTATATTTTGTATCAAGCTCAGTTGGTTTACATTCACCTGAATTAAATACATGGGAGATGAGCAAACAGATACAGAACCAATAGTGTTTGATTTCCCTAGAGGAGACAGCTTCAGTGTGCGATGGTATAGACCCTGGAGTCTCTGGAACACCACTCCTCCAAAAGATACAGTTCAGTCGGACAACTCACGTTCAAACATTTATTAATCACTCCCCCATATGATTATACAGGAATGATGGGAGTGATGGGCAAATGCTTGTAACCCCCATGGTGGAGCCTACAGGTGGATGCTGGGGTGGTTGAGGGGCTGAAGCAGCTGGTGGCAATACTGCAGCAGCAGTGCGAGCACCTGGGGTTGATGGGAAATTTCTCTCTGGTTAAATAGACCACCTGATGGGACAGGTGGGTGTGTATATAGATGGTTGTGGAGAGTGAGGTATGTCACATGATGTATGTCACATGATACTTGTCACATGATTGGCGCAGCGCAGATCCATTTGCCTGCCAGAACTAGCTTGCCTGCCTCACCGCATTAATGGAGAATTATTTGTATTAAGTAGCACTCGGGTTCAGGCCACCTATGAGTGAACGTTTTTCAATTCTCTGATTTTGGTCTCCATCTCCTGCTCTGACAGCTGTGACAGTGAACAGAAACAGTTAAGTTGCAGCCAAACATTGCAACTTAAAGTAGATATGAATCTAAAGCAGATGGGAGATGTACCTTAAACCCATTCTTCCATGGTTAAATGTGATATACAGTTAAATGGATTGTACTGCTGTCACAAGAATGACAGTAGGAGCTGTAAAAATAATTTACCTTCCAGGTCAGTCCATCCATCCATCCCTCCATCCATCCATCCATCCATCCATACATGGGGGAACTTTTTCTACTTCTTTCTTTGGTTTATTGGCTAAGATTGTCTGATATTGGGGAAGAAGGGGGTTGGGGTTATCAGTCAGATCCTCATTCCATCACAGGGCTAATGTACAGGGACTAACAACCATTCAGTCTCACATTCACACCTTTGTAATTAACTTGACCTACAAGTGTTTTATTTGTGGGAGGAGGCCTGAGTACCTGGAGAAAACCTACAAGGAGAACTTGTTAACTCCAGAAAGAACAAAGACCCTGGACAACCGTCAGGTTTGAACCCAGAAGCAAGTTGAACTGCTAGAGATCAGTCCAAAGGAGGTGAGATCCATTTGACTCTGGGGGAAGCAGGAGTGTAAACCAACCATCTTTGTCTGAGAACTTTATATCCAACTGTGGATTTACACACAGGGAGTGTTTATACAGGGTTAACAGAATCTAGGAAGTTGTAGGAAGCAAAGAAATGGTCTCATATTAATTGATATTGTGTATTTGTGTGTGTATTACACATTATCAGTCCCCTTGGGTAAATGTGTCGGTACTTGCAACCCTTTTTTGATAAAATATCATATAATGACAAAATCATAATGTTAAAGTTGCTTTTATAGAAAACTAGAATTAATTATAGCATTTTGTAGTTTTGCTCTCGTTTTGAAGAAATTGTACTTTCTGGATTCTTGTTGTTCTGGGTTTGTACCCTTGAATGCACTTATTGGATAAAAGCATCAGCTATATGAAATTTAATGTGAGGGACTATGGCCCACTGTATTGCATCTGTCCCTCAGAACGCCGCCAAAAAGGCGGCGTCCAAAGTTTGGACACCCCTGCTCTAAACCAACAACTTGTCAATCAGACCAACTCGACCTGTTAAGGAGGTTTTCCCTTTAGTAGACAGATCCATATTAAATCTGATTAATATGTCTTTGTCAACCGGTTATGTACCATATTTGCTAATCAGCTGTGTGATTACTTAGATACTAATGGTTTGTTGGAAGACTTCCAGTCAGGATTTAGAATCCATCACAGTACAGAAACAGCACTATTTTCATAGACGACATCCAGTTGTACATATCTATGAAGCCTGATGACTCTAATCACTTAGTTCAACTTCAGGAATGGCTCAAGAACATGAAGGCCTGGATGACCCAAAACTTCTTACTTTAAATTCAGACAAAAATGAAGTCATTATAATTGTCCCTAAACATCTCAGAGAAAACGCTATCTGACCAGATAGTCACCTTGGATGGTTTTAGTTAGGCCCCTGGCTCCACTGCGAGGAACCTTGGAGTTATATTTGACCCACATATAAAACAAATCTCTACGATATTTTGTATCCACCTGCGCAATATTGTGAAAATTAGGAACTTCCTGTCTCAGAAGGATGCTGAGAAACTCTTAATTATCAGGATGTCACAGTGAGTCTGTGAAAAGCCTCCAGCTGGTACAAAGTGCTGCAGCACAAGTCCTGACAGGAACTACAAGGATAGATATTACTCCTGTCTTAGTTTCTCTGCATTGGCTCCCTGTAAAAGTCATAATAGAATTCAAGATCATGCTCCACACATAAAAAGCCCTTATTAATCAAGCCCCTTCACATATCAAAGAGCTCATAACACCATATTTATCCAAATAGATCACTTCGCTGCCTTAACAAAGGCTCTCTTGCGGTTCCAAGAATCTGTAAGAGTAGAATGGGAGGTAGAGCCTTCATCTACCTGGCTCCTCTCCTGGGAAATCAGCTCCCACTCTGGGTTCAGGAGGCAGACACCATCTCTACATTCAAGATTAGAGTTAAAACGTTCCTTTTTGATAAAGCATATATGGTTAGTGCTGGATCAGGTGAGTCCTGAACCCTCCCTTGGTTATGCAGCTATAGCTCTAGACTGCTGGGGGAACTCCCATCATGCACTGATCAATTATTGATCAATTACCATTATTAACAATAATACCTATTGTTGCTTCATTATTATATGAATTGCCGCTGCTATCATAAATAAAATGTTTACACTATAACTAGTCAGAGCTGAAACCTGATGGTGCTCAAGTGTTCCTGGTCTCTCTCTCCTCTCTCTCAAAAGATCATTCACTTCACTAAATGGCTCTTTAGAAAATGCATGCATTGAAACATAACTAATTCAGCCTGACAATCTCTAAAACAAACCTTCAAACCCTTTCATTTGGTTTGTCCCAGTGATGTCTTCTGTGACATCACCACAGGTATAAGGTGAGAGTCAATGCTGGGCAGCTCCTAGTTTAACACTGTGGGTAAGAACAAATGAACACAAAAGTATGAATAGAATAATAATTAAACAACATTTGAACCTGCAACCTAATTAAAGGTAAGTAAAATAACCAACGGCTGTGTGTTTACTTTAAAGGGATAGTAAACCCAAAAATGAACATTTACACAATATCTACTCACCACTATGGCGATGGAAGGGTGGCTGAAGAGTTTGAGTCCACGTTAAAAAAAAAAGTTTGAAGAATTGGTCACAAATAACTACAATTGGATTTGGATTTCTCTGCAAAGCTGTTTGAAAAAATGCCTCCTAATGCATTAAAAGTAAAATCCCCTGAAACTCCAAACATGTTTTGTAAATAATTAGTGAATTTTCATTTTTGGGTGACCTATCCCTTTAATATACTCATGTAATTTGAGGTGAACTGTAACATATTACCAACTAGTACAAACCCGGCATAGTAAGAGATGTTACAAAAGTATTGGTAAAGTATAGTGAAATTAACGTGTGTCCAAACTAATGAGTGCAATGTGAAATGTGGTCAAAGGGACCGAGGAAATGGTGAATAAGGAGGAGTCCTCTCCCACTGTTGATATACTGGTGTAATCCTTTTTAAACTGCAGAACTATGTAGTGTTTACAGGAAAAAACAAA
Organism: Platichthys flesus; assembly: GCF_949316205.1. Classification (NCBI taxonomy): domain Eukaryota; kingdom Metazoa; phylum Chordata; class Actinopteri; order Pleuronectiformes; family Pleuronectidae; genus Platichthys; species Platichthys flesus. The sequence goes on from NC_084949.1 coordinate 9,962,755, forward strand.
AGTCCTATGACAACCGCATTATAAACTGTACCATTCAGAAGACCCTCACCAACCCTTACTGCAACATACTGAGCGTGATATATATAATTTTTTTACTAAGTACTTTTGGGAATTTCCTCTTTATTGACATTGACCATCCAGGCTGCTGCAGCACAACCCGACCCCGAAAAATATGGTGCCACCAGGGCACCATATTTTTTAATAAAATTCACCCCTTGACTTCACCACAACGTTCAGCTGTCCTGGCAGTTTTGTGTTTACTGTCAAGTTATTGTGTTGTGATGGTGGTTCAGTTATTTTGTCCACGGTTTCATATCAACTTGTCATAAGATGCAACAATTGAATGAAAAATTCAGAAGACAATTTATTTGGAGGAATTTGAGTGTATAGTACTCAGTCTATATATAAAAATGGACGACATTAATGCAACCCAGAAGTCCAGCTTCTAGATTGCCACCCGGTGGATGGCTGCAGTAGTGGTTATACCTCCTCCATGTTCATGAATAGGACATTGAGCAAGTAATTTTGGTTTTAGTTAGCCTACTTATTTGATTCAACAAAAACAGGGTGAAATATCATGATGGACAACTGAAACTAACTCACGATTGGTTGAGCATTCTACAATGGCTCCATGCCCCGTCTGCTACTACGCAGCACCAGTGCGCAAGATGTCGTTTCCGTGATATTTTAGCCTCATTTCACAATAGTGGGAGGAAATGTGGTCATGCACTGTACATTGAATGGGATGGCTGTTGACATTTAAGTGTTAGATAGTTGAATTGTGGTTTTGATAAATTTGGTTCTCTGTGACTCTAGAAATGTGATATTATCACTAACATTTGTTTCTCTCTCTCTCTCTCTCTCTCTCTCTCTCTCGCTCTCTCTCTTTCTCTCTCTCTCACACACACACACACAAACACATGCACACACACACACACACACACACACACACACACACACCTGCCATTTCAAGCGGATCAATACCTAAAAATCTTATCTGATTAGGTTGTTCACAAGAGGATAAAGATTTTCTGTCAATAGGCATTTTCTTCTCAATGATGCTGAGAATGAAATATTTATTACATGATGATGTTACACAACAGTTTTTTCTTTTAATAAAATATTTAAACTTAATATAAATTTTGCCACAGCAAATTTAATCTTTGTCTATTCAGTACAATTCTCTCTGCAGAAAGAGGAAACATTTTCACATGTTGTTCATCCAACTTTCAATTCTCTCAAAACGTTATCATTCATTTGATTCCACAGAATCAATCATGGCCTGGAGAGTTATTGCAGATAATTAAATTTAAAGCCTCCACAGAGGATCATTTTCATGTTTCTTTGTACATTTGTACACATTACAATGACGGGGCACATCCAAATGTTCCCATCAAACACTGTATATGCATAAGGATTATTCTACAAAGGATCTGTTAAACACAGATTAGGCTTCAGAGAAGATTCAGAGGTGTTTAACAGAATACAGAGGTGCTGAGGCTGATTGTCATTCATGGGCTGTGGCAGAGATGGTGTCCCCATCCGAATCCGATCCTGGTACTCACTCAAGACCTTGTCATTGATTTTTGTCTCGGGATTGAGTACAACAACCCTCTTCACCTCCTGATAAGGCTGCCACACACTAATCCATAGTCGAGCAGATTTTAGACTCCAAAATGTGTAAGCCAGTTCTGCCTTCTCTGCCATGACTACATCAATATGCTTTTTTTACTTTTAGTTTTTTGCTGCAAAACAGAACAAACAGAGCACTGCTAGCATTTTTACTTTCGGTAATGGACTTTTAGGCTTAGAACAGAATGTTATTGACGCCACTCCAAGTCAAGTACGAATGTCGGGGCTTCGGTAACCACACAAGCAGTATGGAGGCATGTTGTGTTTTTTCTGTTTTATTACGTCTGAAGAAGAGATCACTTTGGCTGCGACACTGTTTACCCCTGACACTCCTGAAGTGTTATGTGGAGTCAAACAGTGGTGAGTAGATAATGAGTGAATTGTCATTTTTCGGTGAACTTCATGTTCATCCATTCTCCATCATCAAGACTCCACATTGACTCACATTACCGTCTTATCAGTTAGGTTATGCTGCTGATTATAGGTCATTGCCCCTGCATTATCAGTCTGGCCCCTGAGTGCGTGTCTTATTATTGATGCACAGCAGTTGTATGTAAATAGAAATGCACTGGGGACAGGGGTGTGTATAAATATTAAAGGAGCATGATTCCACCACTAGAATGAAAACAAAACAGTGCAAGTGATACAAGGTTATATGGTTTGTTTTCAGTAAATATACAAAATAAAGTATTACAATATACACACATTTTATTAATAACCTAGCACAATACAGCCTATTCTTGATTTACACGAGAGGCACACTACACAACAGCTTTTTAAGAATTTGATCTCAAATCAAACTTTTTCACAAATAATAGGTTTTTGTTTATGCTATTATAAAATAAACTCCCTTTTTTATTGGTTTTAATATTGGGTAATGTGTTATTGTTGTAATGTCTCTGTTCATATTGTCATACTGAACTAAAGCTGTTTATGAGAAGTAAAATGGAAAATAAATAAACAGTGCTCTTCTGTTAGCTTTTTTGGACTGTCCCTGTATTTTTAAAAGAAATTACTCACAATAGATTGAACCTGTATTCGGATTATTGTGCTCATGTCTGAAAAAAAGGCACAACAATAAAAACGGTGTCGTATTTAAAATTACTAATGGTTTAAATTTACCTGTAACATATCCAAATGTGCTAATAATGTAGAACGGCAATGGTATTCCCACACAAAAATGTGAGTCAGTGTTAACATGGACATTCCCGAACGCCAGTAACCTTCTTTTCTATTGGCTGCGCCTCCTAGGACTGAGGCTGACAGTCAGCTTAGACAGCTGAAAGTCATGGGATTGTACTTAAAGAGCAGATAACAAACCAGATCTCCAGTATCGGTCCCCTCATCAGTCTCTGGGCTTTATCAGCATGTGGGCTTATTGTGACACAGCCCTCATCTCTTCCTTCATGCTTCAGATGCCTCTTCAGCCGCCCATGCAGGATTCAACCTAAGAACCCACCATCCATGAATAAGTGCAGTGCAGAAACCAGAATAGAGATACATTAACATATATTAAAATATAATTATAAATGGCTTCGTTAAGAGGGCTAATTAGCGTAAGGTCCTATTTACTATAGAACCCTGATGTAAAGCAGCCATAGCTACTGATATTAATCCCACTTAATTAAAGATTGCAGATGTTCTCTGATTGGTGCACCTCCGTCTTTATTCAAATGAGGAATCACACTGCCACACAACTGAGCACAATTCGTTATAAAAATTATAATGTGATTTGTTTGGTCTCTATGTGTTGCTTCCTGTGAGTCGCTGCATCTCCCTACATCTCACCTGGGATTGGCTCAAGCTCCCCCTGTGACCCTGAAAGGATACAAGTGCCATACATAATGAATGGATAATCCTATAGCATAGTTCAATTCCACTATTGTTCACTTTGCTTTTATTTATGCTTTTCCGTTATCTGCTTATTTGAAAATTAATGTAAAGTCATTTTGACTCTTTCTTTATAAGCAAGATATATTGTTTTATATTTGTATGTTTGCATTTGTGTGTTTTTCTTTATTTTGAGTTGGCCTTCATCCTGCTCTCAGAAGGATCGATTTCAGTTAAAGATTTATTTTTAAACGTGACAGTCGCAGGAGCGTTCACTGCAGAAAGCTGTTCAGCTAATTAACAGGACAAATCACTGCAGCACTGCTGACAACACAAATCACCATATAACATTGACATTCATTATTAATATTATTTTGGTCATAAACCCTTGTGTGATTCTGCCTCTCTGTGCTCGTCACTGTATTCCTGTGTGTGTGTGTGTTTGTGTGTTGCAGCCTACACCTGTCAGAGAGTATAACCTTTCAACGACCCTTGCTCTCCCTCCTCTCATACCTTTCCCACAGAGCCTCAAAGGGAAAATATTCAATGACTGATGCACGTTCAGTCAGGGCCACCGACCTGCAGACCTGCGTAAAGCTAAACATAGGAAGAAATAGTCAAACAGGAAGTAGGAAGAATTGCTTTTCAGAATAAAGACATGGACTATCGACAGACTGCATAGAGATGAGATATAAAATAATATCTTTGTTTATTTCCCTGTTTTTAAAACAGTTACAAAGTGATTCACAAAGTAAAAAAAATACTCAGGTACAAATACATAAAAACAGCAGAATAAATTAAAGATTAAAAACACTAAACATGTGACAGAAGTTTAAGCATGACTTCAAACTACATTAAGAAAAACTAGAATTGCGTAAAAGCGATAAATTAGATCAGTAATTGTGCGTTTAAGCATTTTTAAAACTGCTGACTCAGCTAATCTCATTGATGAGCAGTCGAGCCTCTGCCTTCAGATGCTCTGACTTTATTTGACTTGTAACACAATCTTCTGTGACATTTGCAGAGAAGGATGAAAACCTGACATTGCTGGAGAGAATTTAATGAGCCCTGAATCAGCCAACTTTGTGTTTGCTCATTGCCTATGGTCAGGATTACCGTCAGGATTGTTTGGATAGGGTTTCAGTTGACAGATATACAGTTAACATGTTATCAGGCCCTTAAATGTTGTGACATAAATACAGTAAACACATTTACAAGCACTTTACAGATTTATTTATTACAGCACTTGACAATTATGACAGATTCTCATTGTATAGATGGGAACATATCTTCAGTGGTTTTCTATGATTCATTTCCATTTTTCCCATTTACACCTCTGGGATTTGTTTACATCTAGAATGGTTATGATCGTCCTTGTCTTAGGTGCCGTTTTTGCAGCGATTGTGAATCAGCAGTTAAGCTTAAAACCAGTGGCAAGACGCATTTCACACACACTGCATTTCTCATTTGCAGAGAGACAGTGGGACCCTTTTATAAAAGAATATTGAAATTCAGGACAATTTATACTAAAAACTATACATACATTCAATACTGTTTTTCATCTCATAGCAAAATGGGCTGATCAAAATTAAATTGAGCCTGTTGGAGTTGGTAAGGGGTTGAACTTTGGTTGCAATGACAGGCACTGCTACAAAACATGAAATTTAGGTTTCGGTTTTGAGCTTTATTTTGAAAGTTTACACAGGAATGGGCGTGTAGAGTCATGAGCTTGACCAGAGTGAGCGGAGCATCGGCAGCGGAGCGCTGAGCCTCTGTCAGTCCGACACCAATAGTCTGCAGCCGTAGAGAGAGAAAACAGAAAAGTGATTTATATTATATTATACACAGGGAATAGGAGGAGAAAGAAAAGTTAGCATGGACTGTGGTCTGAAAGGACAAATTTAAGAAGTCACAAGTTCTTTCTTTCTTTTTTTCTTTCATTCTTTCTTTCTTTCCTTCTCTCTCTCTCTCTCTCTCTCTCTCTCTCTCTCTCTCTCTTTCTTTCGTTCTCTGTCTTCATCACTGTGGACACGGTGGCGATGTGATGCTCGCCTCTCTCGGGACTGGGCCTGCGGTGGTGATGATGGGTCGGCTGAGGAGATGAGCATCGGGCGGTGTGGGGTACCAGGGGCGTGAGAGGTGGTCTGGACCCTGAGGTAAGAGGTGTGTTTGTCTTCTTGATATTTGCTCTGTTCATCTGTTCTCGGACTCTCGGACTCTTGAGTCATGTTCTTCCTGAGGAGTTTTCCTCTATGTGGTCTTTAAACACTTCCATAGGGGAGAGAGAAACTCACGTTTTAAAGGTTGACGTAAAAAAACATTTCAAAATTTGTTTCATCATTCCTGAATATGAACGTGTCCCGCCATTCACAAAACACAGCTGTAACTTCCCAAGCTTTCTAGCTGTGTGTGAGTGTGTGTGTGTGTGTGTGTGTGTGTGTGTGTGTGTATAGCAGACTCGTTTTTGAAGCCTCTTCAGGACCTTTTCCAGTATAAAAACACCTTGTCAGGACCAGCAAACCTCATGGGGAAAAAGCCTGGTCCTAATGAGTTGATGCTAATATAGTGGTCAGGTTCAGATTAGGGAGGAATTTTTCATGGCTCAGGTTAGGGACAAGGTTTTATGATTTCATGATGAATGAACTGGAGAACTGAGTTACGACGGAGACTACCTCTTCTTCGCTCAACTCCGAAAGTGCGGCAATCTGCTACAAACTACAGTCAACAAGTGATGTTATCTGAAGTCATGATTATTTAGTTGTTGCTGATGCAAAATCATGCCACACTAGAGCAAATAATAAATTCAGCTATAAATCCAGCTGTTACACTGTTGGTGAATGAGAGGAAGTAGTCTTGATGACCTGCACACACTCTATCTTTCTTATAAGTTTGAGTTCTGCAAAGTCCCGAAAGAACAAATGCAGGCTCTTTATTGCACCACTTTGGAAGATTTTCTGGCCTCAAATGAAGCGAGGTGTGGGTGCAGTGATATGAAGTGCCACAGACGGGCTGGATATTGAATAGTGATATGCGACTGCTGAATGATTATTTCCTGCATCATGTCACAAAACGCTCCGTTTGTGGAACAGATATCTCGTCCGCTCATCAAACAGGACCATGTTGCGCTGCTGTCATTTTGCTCTCTGCCGGTGACATATGCAGAGAAAACGTATTATTGTGTAATGCAGCTGCAAACCCTGCGCCTGTAGTCTGCCTGCAGGCGCTGAGACTGCAGCTGTGTTCATTCACAATGAGTTTGCAGGAGCCTGTAGTGGCCACATCAGACATAAATTACTGTTGTGTCCATATAAGGGATTATACTCTGTAGGATTACAGTGTGCATGTGTTGATCATCTCATAGATAATGACCACGACTGCTAATAAGGGGTTATTAACAAATAATACATAACACACAGGATTCCAGTTTGGATCCTTTGTGAGAAGCCACACATCATTGAATGTATTTGGATAATTGTTACTTGTTCAAACCCATTGTGGTCTCCAAAAAAGCTTAGAAAATAACAACTCTTAACAAATGTTCATATATTATGTTAGTTCAGGGTCCAATCCGATTTCCGTTGGGGCCAGTGCCCCCTGGCACCTCCTCGGAATCCGCCCCTGGTCAGACGCAGAAATCTGTTCTCTGGACAACTGTTGACCTGTCAGCAAATTGTCTTCTCCTTCAAAAGTGGATGAGAGGATCTGATGTGACCCAGCTCATCTGCTTTTACAGTCATGTCTCAGGTCACTAAAATGTTTGCTTGAATTCAATTTGTGAAAACCATTTCTCTGTTTCTCTCCTCCATGTCCTATTGCCCCCTCTGCATTTTCTTTCCCTTTCTAAGAAGTAATATCCTAAGTTGTCCCGCCCGAGACGTCAGACCACTCTTTTTGCAATGGTATGATTGCTGAGATTTGATTTTCCTGCTCTGGCTGTTCCGGCCTCACATATAGGAAACATTTAAAAAAGGACAGATATTGATTCACAACATGAAAGCAGACAAAGTAAGCTAATGTATTTTTTCCATTATCTTCCTCATGACACGATCGCTGTTGTCAAAAGCTCAAGGTTATTTTCTTTCTAATCAATACACAGGCAAAGACGGAGGGTTGCCTCATTCAGCAGGATGCAGGTAGCCTGTCACAGCCATTGTGGGAAGTGACGGCTTCCCCCATGACTTTGGTTCCATTAAAGTATTGGAATCTCTGGAAGATTCATCCTGCTCAGATGGAATCAGATGCATCATTGGGCTGAGGTATTAACGTGGGGCGGAACATTATTCACATTGGAGCAGATCTACACTCAAATTCCTAGTTACCTAAGTGTGCTAATGCTGGAGTATAATTTCCTGCTCTGTCCCGTCTCTATGTTAACATGAAGTGTTGAGTAACACAGTCACTTGTCAGGATTTGCTGCTCTTCTATTAATCAGTGTCAAAGCATGAAAACTGTTGAGAGAAGCAGCTGTTCTTCTCTGTGCCTAGTCGTGAGAGTGTGTCGGCATCAGTGATGACGCTTGGAGGATTGGATGCTTGGCGGTGCACCGTGTGTGTGTGTGTTGCACTGATTGCGAGTATTGCTAGAGGGAGGGTGAGAGAGGCTCTACTTTCAGAGAGCATCTCGACTACAAGTTGCATCAACATAGATCTCGGAGCCCATCGTCGGTCGGCTCACACAGAATTAGCCTCTGGGGGAAACGGACAATAGTTTAGGTCTTTTGGTGTCGACAGTGGAAATCAGGGCAATGACTCTGTCGCTCGTTCACCATCACAGTCTGACGAGTCCATAAAGTTTCTCTAATTATCCAATTAACTCGTAGCATTCCATTGTGGGACTGTTAGCGGCAAAGCATTCAAACTCTGGACACTTCTTTTATTAATTAGGATTGTTTTAAGTGAATATACAGTAAACACATTGACACAGCTAGAATCTTGTACTTAAATAAAATAATGTTGTTCACCTATGACGTTGTAGGGGAGTACCTATGGGAAAAGCCATTGTGTTGTGGTTAGAAATTGAATGTAAGAGTTTGTTTGCCTACACAAAAACACCACTGGGTCCATGTAACATTTTAATGCCCTCTTCTAGAATACGCTTACATCAGCAAATGGTGGGAGGCGAACCTGCAACCCTGCTCTGTCCTAGAAACACAGTTCTGATAAGACATGTTAGTAATATTTAGATTGGCTGCTGGAGTACTGACCACAGACAGTCAAGTTTATTACGAGCACGGAGCACCATTTAGTCCCACGGATGAGGAGACAACGCTTTAACTAATGAATGCATTAACTCCAGTGTCAGCCAGGAAATTGTTGATAACAAAGATGTTGTTGTCGTTGAGCTGGAAAGTTCAATTAAAACTTAAATTGCTTTACCTCGAATCACAACTTTTTGTTTAAATGAATCAATAAATAATTGACATATAACGCAGTGCCATCAGAAGCAGGGAGTTGTTTTCTGCCCTTTGTGCCCTGCTCCTTAAAGCCTGGTATAAAACTATACAGTCCAGAAGATGTTGCACACACGCGCAAACAGACACACACACACACACACACACACACACACACACACACACACACACACACACACACACACATACACATACACATACACACACACACACACACACACACACGCAAACAGACACACACACACACACACACACACACACACACACACACACACAAAGACGCACACCTAATTGAGCACAGTCATTGGCAAAATGTATTTCCTCTTCCCAGATGATAGACACTCACAACCGCTTGCTGATTGGATCTTGTCAGGCTCCTATCACATGACCCCCTCGCAGAAGAAAATTAATTACAAGCGTCGCTGACCCTGTTGTCTTTGCTAACAGCTGTTGTGTGGTCAATATCTACATTTTACAATGATGCACCTGCTTACATGTGAAGGAGACAAGCTATTATTTCAGCAGTATGTGACCATAAGTGGTCACGTGATGCATGTTTTGTGATGTGTTAGTATTGGCAGGGATTAGAGCTCATATGAAGCCAAAAACTTGCATGAACAGAGATCGTTTTCATTTTAAAATAAACTGGTTCTATAATTAGAACTATAATACACCCAATCCAACCTATGATACCGGAGCAAGCACACACTCCTCTCACAACAGCCCCAGAAAACACGAAAAAGCCCCAAACGGCACCTGAGAATTAATCTGCAGGGATTAATTCAGATTAGTGGATTAAATGTTTAACACAGCCATTTAGTCAGAGGGAAACGTCTGGACAATGTGTTGCACTTTCTAGTCAATCCACTGTGCACTCCATCTGTTCCAGTGTGGAACCACCCACAGGTCCATCAAGCCCAAGAGATGACATTACATGGACAAATAAAGGTCACATATAATGCTGACAGGACGCTTTGTTTCTCTTTCGATGGGGACTTCAAAGTTTCCGACCCTTGTACATGCGGGTGCCCAGGGAGGTTTATGTAAAACCTGTCTTGCATATTATATTTTCTTTTGTAGACCCCTCTATTTCATCTGTGTGTTATTTATTCATCAGGGGGAGTCGAGGGGGATTCATTACACAAGGAGCCCCTCATCAGCCACTCTGTCCTGCAGAGGCCGTCACACATCGCACACAACCTCATTCATACTGTATTGAAAGTTACACTCCCTGATTTTGTATTTGCATGAAACGTGCTGCTCCATGTCAGGTACAAATCTTTACATTTTCCACCTGTTCTCTGTTTGATAAACAATCACTATGTTCAGACACAGATATTTAGACCTTATTTGGCCTATTGAGCATGAGTTGCTTCAAGAATGTTCCATATTCTCTTGACATGTTACAGAGCATAGTCTGATTATAAATTACATCATTATTTACACTACACCATTGTGTCCCATCTTGTTCAGCCAGTTTTAAAACCCCAACCTGAAATAGTTTGCTGCCGTGTTCCATTTTGTTTTTTTTCTTTCTCACTTTGCAAAAGCTTCAACTCCTCTTATATATTTCCGTCTTGTTTAAGACCAGGAAATGTGACGTCAAGCAGCTGGTATCTACCGAACCTCGATTAAGATTATCAAATGAGAATAAAACGTAAACATTTCTACACAATGCAACTAAGGTCAGAATATTTAACATGTCTTGATTTGATTATTGTTTGAGCTTATTCGGGTTGAGGTCATCAGAAAATGCTGTTTACGTGTCAGTGTCACAGTCTTGCCTTCATTGGTTTAATTTAGAATATTGGCGTCCATGTTGACTTAGTGAATGTAAACTTCATCAGTGAGCTGGGTAAGAATTTGTTGTTTTGACTGATGTTGCTTTACACGACAGTTGCATCCTCACGTATATAGTATTGTAGTCTCTCTTGAGCTCTTTACTTGTTTAAATTTACTTTATTTAAAATCTATTCTCTTAATTTGTATACGAATATTGCTCTGACTGCATTACCGAGCAGACCTGTCCTTCTCGTCCCACACTTTCCATTTAGATCCTGTGTTAAACAAAATTGGTTCAATCAAACTTAAAACTTAAACTTGAACTTAAAAATATTTTCTCCCCTTTCTTTAAAACAGTATTGTGTTTTGTGTGGGATTGTTTTGTGAAACTCAAATGAACGTCAACAACAAGCCACGCAGTTCAGTTGTGTGTCAGGAGCGCCAAGAACAAAATGGCGTGTCAGTGAAGCATGTTATAGGGTGCACTACGTCTGCATGCGGGTGTGTGTATGTGTGTTCTTTATGCATGTGTTAAGAGAGGATCTGCTTTATAAACACAATTGTTTATTTAATCAACATAGGCCCAGACTGGTTTCTGACGTAAGTTGACGTTCACACACACTCTCAAACATACATGGTCACACACGCACACAGACACACACACACAGACACACACACACACACACACACACACACACACACACACACACACACACACACACCAACATGTTTGGAGAACATTAGGAGCAAAGTGGCGCAGGATGATTAAACGCAGACTTTTGATCCTTCAGCGATAAATAAATCACATAAATTAATCTCCCCATCTCTGATGCTGATGTCCTGAACGTAAGACCCCCCTGTGGCTAATTAAAACAGGAACTGAACACAGGGCTGCAGGACGTGACGCTGTACGCTGTACCATACATGCTTGAAATTCAATTTAAAGCAATTTTGATTTAAAGTGGTTACATTGCTTTCGCTATGGAAACACTGATTACAGGTTAGATGAGTGCTGTCCTTGTGCTGTCCTATGGGTAACATGGAAAGTCTTGTCACTGGTATGTAACAGATCATTAGGGATCATGACTACAGGGATTATGACGGTGTTTGCTTGTTACTAAGAGAAGAAGCAACAAGTAACACAAGGCTAGCCTGATGCTAAACAACCACAGAAACAAAATAAACTTGCAGCATAACCTTCAGCTATATTAAAAAATAATACATTGGATAAGATGACAGTATTTTTCCAAAGATTCAGTATATTCCAAAAAGTCTTATTGAATGAAATCTCGCGAAAAGCACTTTGTTGTTTTCCATTTTTCACACTGCACTATGAGAAACTAGCATTCAGACACACCACATTCAAAAAATCGAGGGAATTGAAAAGGTAAATGGACTGGATTCATATGGTGCTTTTCTAATCCTCACGGCCACTCAAGGTGTTTGACGCTATGAGTCACATTCACCCGTTTGCTCACCCTTTCATACAATGCTTCTATGTACAGCGCTTCTCTATCACTCATGCCCTCTTTTAATGATAGTATATTTACTTGCAGTGGCACAGGATGATTGCACAAGAATGTATACTGCATTTGTGCATTATATAAGGAGTTACTGAAATTGACGTGTATATTCATATATAGAATGTTATAAGTACATGGACAGGCATGGGATACAAAAATGGAACTTTGTCTATCCACTACATCTTGGCAGCTACATATGTAAAGTGTATGGTTATGGAAAATAAACGATGGTTATAGTAGGGTTAGCGCTAGGGGTTGTAAGACGCTACTCGTGTTCGAGAAATGAATTGTTCAGGGAATCAATGACCATGTAGCCTCATGGCTGCACTAGCTGCTAATGGGCCGGTGAAGAAGGAAGGATGTAGCATGACATGGATTTATTGGGCCAATACCAGTATAAGGGAGTAAAAATGACCTCCCCCAAGTAGGTTGTGTTTTCATCAGTACTGTAACTGTATTTGTTCGTAGCTTTTAACAAAAACTGCTTTGGGGATTATGATGAAACTTGGTGGAAGGTTGCAGTATCATTGACGGAAGAATTTTCTTTAACGTTGTGAAATAGGCAAATTTTCAACAATTTGATCAAATTCTGAAAGATTTTGTGAGAATCTTGCTGAATTTTTTATAATTTTCTTGGGATGTTGACGTATTTCAGCTGCTGTATATTAACAAACAGGGCTAGAAACTCTGATGTGTAGCTGTGAAACATAATGTGGCGTTAACTAGAGGGCCTGTTTTAATTTAAACGGTTGAGACTAACAGGCGACACCTGAGTCTCAGGAGAGTCAACTGACCTTCCCCATTGACTCTGCATTTCGGTCAATCCTGTCCAGCCCTTTAGGCGTGTTGCCTTTCATTCACTGACCTCCTGTCCCGTCTGTAATGAGACAAGATGACTGGCAGCAAATCTATAAAGTAACGACCACCTGTGACATTGGCATCTATAACAGTGGGAAAGATCTCGGTTAGGCTTATTAAGTAGGACTGCAGTAAGTGGAGGTCTGCCCTACACTATCTCCACTGCCCCTGTCTGTTTCACCACATAGATGGCACATCGCTTCACACTGGCCCATACAGCTGCCGATGTTGGATTTGGTATTACTGTGTGTGTTGTCAAATTGTCTGACAGACTTGCTACTTCGGAACTGAAAGATCTAAATGTCTGATCCAAAGAAAGTGGGTATGAAAGCTCCCTGTTTCCTGCCTGGTACCTGAACTCCACAGCTCAAACTGTTAACTAACTCGCAGCCATTCAGAGCTTTTAAACAGACGGCGATTTGAAATGTGATCTCAGCTATTAGCTCAACACATCCATACTGTCCTTCTTACATAGTGTTTGCCTGCAGTGCCCGTATGGCTGAGTTCACTATAATCTCCATGCTGCTCTGCGACTCTTACTGTATGACAGGGAAATTGAAAACCATGAATTGGTCCATCACATTTAATTGTGTCCCTGCGTCATCCCTCACTCCAGCACTCCCCCCTTTCGCCACTCTGACTTTTAGTGTCCCATGGCCTGCATTTCAATCCCTTATCTCACCCCTCTCACCCATCACCGGCAATAGCATAACCCATTGTCTTTTACACCTCGTCTGATAAGAGAGTAATTTAAAGACACTCTTTATTGTCCCGCTCTTTCTGCCTCCCCTTCTCTTTATTTCATTGTCTCTTCTTCATACTCTACATTAACCATCTCTATATCCTCCCCTACATCTCTTTCCCCATACACTCACCCATTCCTCCTGCAGTGCTCGCTCTCAAATTACCATGGTCCTTATCTCCCTGCATATTCTCACTCTCTACCTTCAAGCATAAAATTGATCCTCTCATGCCTCTGCCCATCCCACTCACTGCATCGAGTGTGTGTGTGTGTGTAGGATCTGCTCATCCATTCTTCCTAAGTTCCCATCCATATACCTTTTACTTTCATTTCTCACTTGGGAGTGTCACAGTGGCAGAATGTACAACTCATACATGTTTGGTAAATGTGTATGCTCACAGCAATTAAAGACAACTGATATCTGGTGGACTTATGGAGAGAGAGCAGAATGATAAAACTGAAGAGGAGAAGAGGAGATATGGATGGAGAGTGCTTAACCTCAGGATTAAACAGATGTGGCAAACGCAGATGACAACTTTGAAAGACAACGAGATTCAAGAGCTCTTAGTGATACAGTCCGACGCCAGTGTCAATGTGCTGTGAACACAAACATGTGATCTCCACAGCAGAATTCATGTCCTGCTCCTGCTCTTGCTCCTGCTCTTGCTCCTGCTCTTGCTCCTGCTCTTGCTCCTGCTCTTGCTCCTGCTCTTGCTCCTGCTCTTGCTCCTGCACATTGCGCCTGAACGCTCCAGAGATTTCTCTGTTGTTGAAAACGCGTCTAACCCGAGACTGTCCTGCTGCGTGAAAGACAAACTGTGAACACATTTAGTTTAAATGGGAATGTTATCCTTCTGTTGTTAGTGTTTATTTATGCACAGCCCCACAGAGCTCTGGCTGTGGCTGGAGACAAAGCTGTAAAGTTCTTATCTTTTTCTTCTCTGAAAAAAAACATTTCCATCTGTTAAAAATGGCTGAAAAGATGTGGATTCAACAGAGTTTCCTGCACCGAATATTTGAACAAGGGAAAATATTACCATGTAGGTTTTTACTAAGTGCGGCAAGTGGGCCTTAAACATGCTGGGAGCAGAGCTGTGCTGATGCATTATACATGAAGTGCTAACATATATTGCACCGTACTCAGTAGAATCAACTGAGAAAGAGGAGGAGGGAGGGGAGAAAAGGCAGAGAGAGATTGAGTCCGATGAGTCAAACAAGACATTTTAACACCATCCCCACAGATCAGCTGTGCCTGCTGTCTTCAGACAACTCACAGACTCACTTCATTTGTACATAAATGGACAGAAAACACTGAGTGACCTCACCTCAGGATGCTTCCTCAAACCCATCTTGGCATATTTCTGATCTCTGAGATACAAAGAAATGTCTGAAATTTGAGGAATGAACCAGATCACTGAGGATATGTGCAGGCTTGACAGCGCTGAGATCATAGTACCAGACAGGTGATGTCCCCCGGAGCTTTATGAAATGGCGATTGGACGTCTATCTATGGACACACTGAATTCTTGCCACTGCGCACGTGTTTGCTTGCGTTGCGATATCACTTACCCCTCAACTTCTTTCACCCACGTCCAACTAATGATTTAGTCATGCCGCTCGTCTGTCGTCATGACGCCTGTTGTTGGGGCAACCAATATCCCAGCTCTCTGGGTCCACACACTTCCCATCCATCTTGTTTGCATAGAACCGAACAGCGACAGTGACAAATGAATACTGAGGTAATTATACATTTAAAAAGTTCTGAAGTTTAGAATTAGCAGCTTTCATCACATCAGCACCTTTAAGAACAGTAATGAGGACTTCAGAAGAACAAACAGGGCTGTCAGAATTCAAAGCTTTCATTAGTTTTAATTTGAGGGATTCTGCTGAGGAGCCGACGGTGACCGGAAGGGAAAACTTTCTTTATTGTTATAAATCAAACTTGCGACACCACTAAACATCACACAATCTACAACAATTAGTGCAGCAGTAACACACTGTGTAGTGCAAACAGCTCGACTCTAGTGATGATAGTGTCGGTGTGTCAGTTCATCACTTTAGTTGAGACTGAAATCACTTTGGATTGTGATGTAATGGGTCTCCACAGGATGATCCCTGGCTCTTCCTCACCATGAGGTTTTCATCTGAAGGGAACTCCACCAAGGAGATTATATTTTACTCTGTGTTTGTTTGTCTGTATTTTACAATAACTCCCAGACAGATTACTAGGAACTTGGTGGAAGGATGTGGTTGATTCAGTTGATTTATTTGTGAATCATTCACGGAACTTGATGAAAAAATACATTTAGGGAACTGATATTTATAAGTCAGTGCAATTTGCTGCAGATCACAATAAAAGTCTGGTCTTTAAATGTGGTTTCAAAAGGGGCCTGTTGTAGAGGTATGTGCTCTGAATGCCCTTCTAGTATTTACAACTGTTAGTTAGTTGGTTTATGGAATAACTGGACGGATTTTCCCAAAGTTGGGAAAGCAGAAGAATGTGGATATTGTTTATGTTTAGGAATTTCTGTGAATCTCTAAAGTAATAACACAGATCTTGATGGAGTAAAAAATACATATTTAAATATGTAATTTGGTGTGTCTGGATTTAATTTAAGTTGGCTCTGGGACGTTGGTTGAAGTAGGTGTTTGTTGCCATCCTTGTTTCTATAGTAATGTTTTGACAAATATTGGCTGGATTATTATTCGATTTTGTCTTGACATTCTTGTCCTGCTGCTCAGAAAACACAGATCACAAGCAAACAGCACAAGGGCCTGGTTTACTGGCCCTCCAAATGACACAACAAAACATGTGATGTGATGATTCAGATCACATGTGAATCGTTTCTGATCTGATGATTACACCAGCAGGATGACGTCAGTAGTCCATGTCTCCCAAAGTGTTT
The DNA here is from genome assembly GCF_949316205.1 of Platichthys flesus. NCBI lineage: Eukaryota > Metazoa > Chordata > Actinopteri > Pleuronectiformes > Pleuronectidae > Platichthys > Platichthys flesus. Next base: position 9,979,438 of record NC_084949.1, read on the forward strand.
ACAATTCACAAACACAGACTTTGTCTGCCCGGACACTGACAGAATTTTCAGGTTATGTTTCCTAATCATCACATTCATGGTTATGCTACAATATACATGTAACGAAGAGGACTTCGTTCCCTGGCGCTTGAGATGGGGTTGGGGGAATATTGCACCATGCACTTTGACCGGATACATGCACTTTAAGAATTGCACAGGCGTTTGTAAGCAGTTGCACTTTATTGGATTTGCAGAGTTTGCACATGGCATATGTACACACTTAAAAACAGTTCATCTTTATTGATGGGTGAGACATTTATTGTCCTTTTTAAATCTGTGCTGGTAGGTTCTGTGATGGCCACATGGTTCCACCTGCAAAAGAGGGACATGAGAGTTAATGTGCATTTGTGGTAACGGAACGCCAAGATGAGATGTGACTAATATGATATGTTGTGCAATAGTGTGTTAGTATATTGGGAAGGGTAAAGTGTGTGTTTGTGTGTGTAATGGTACTCACTAGTCTATTTTGTCTCCAGGGTGTTCGGGCAAAAGGCCTCCCCAGGAAACAAGCACCATATTTATAGTTCCGGGGGCATCCAAGTGGTGATTAGTGTGGGTGTGGGAAGATTAGTGTATTTGATTATTTTAATGTGCTGGAATTGGGGATGAGGGGGTGTTTGTAAATAAATGTGTGTGGGGGTGTGTACATAGGAGAATGGTGGGTATAATGATTAAAGAAAAGTGTTGTCAAAAGGAGAGCATGTCAGCATGGGGAATGGTTTCTCCCTCCTTAACTAGGCACCCTATATAAGGGGCCATTGTGTTATCAGTGGGGAGAGTTTTCCCCCGTGTGGTTCTGGCATGAGTTGGAGGACGTGTGCCATGTTGCCTGACAGACCACAATAAACCACAATAAACCCGTCTGTGACGCGCAAATATCCTGCCTTGGTCTTCTGTTGCTGTACGGTCAAGCCGTAAGTGTGGTTGTCCTAACAATACACTATGATGTACTGTAGAGCCACAAAACATAATTGCTGTTGGCTGCTGCAGCATCTGTGAGAATTAACAGGATGTGAGCATCACATGAACCTGATCAGGCACAATCACACTGCAAAGGCCCAAAACAGTTTCAGCACACTTCTGTGGTTATACTGTGATTGAAGAGCGGCGGGGGTTATTTCACACATCCTTTCGTCAGAGTGGAGACACTGGGATTGAGTGTGACAGAGAGAGAGAGAGAGAGGACGGTCAGCGCAGTCAGGTCTATGGCGCTGCAGAGAAATTTATGAATGATTCCTCAGTAACGGACTGACTGAACATGAACAGCCCTGCAGGACTCATCCGGAAATATCTCATCCACTTGTGTTCCAGCTCGAACTCCAGCTGTATTTAGACTTTTGTCCCCATCTTTCAACTTGAAGAGTAAACAAATCTCAAATCAGCTGAAGATCTTCTGGTACTGTGAGACACGTTTTGTTTTACATTGAGAACAAGTGAGCAGGAGGAGAAGTTTGTGGTGCACAACGTTTACAGAATGGCTTGAAAAGATTTGTATCAGCAAGGTTCGGCTGTATATATCAGCTAGGCCTAGGCAATAAAACAATACCATTATTTATCGACGTATAATTTTCATCAATAGCCATATATCACAAAATGTCAATGTATATCTGTGTTTTTTTGCTGCACTGTGTAGGCACAGTGAGGAGGTTTACAACTTAATTGATCTTTGTCAGATGTGTAAAAAGTTTTGTCATTCTCTGTTCATAGAGAAGAGTTTAAAACCACAACCTTTACTCAGGAGCAAAATCTGTCTTTTAACTTAAAAGAAATATTACTGTGATAATTAAAATGATAATAATCAGTATTGTCTGATTAGAACATTTTTATCATGGAATCATTTGGGAGTACTTATTCTTCAACTAGAATGGCACTCAGCAGATTGCATACCTTCGCCAAAGCCCAAAGACAAATTACACACAATCATAGATATCAGTTCTCTGAGTATGCCGGGGGTTTTTTTTCAATCAAGATCTTTTCATTGTTTCTTGAGAAATTCACAAAAAATGTCAAATGAACTTGAAAGAAAGTGAAAAGAATTTCCTTCTGCCTCGGCTCCACAATGGATTCTTCCTTGGCTCACACACAACTCTTTCACCAAGTGCCCTACAAATCAGTTTAATCCTTTCCCATAATCCTTCTAACAAACAGCCAAGAAAACATAGCTTGCGGAGGTAAAATGGACCAAAAACATGCCCCTCTGAACTAGAGGAAAATTGTATTTTGCATGATCATTGTTGTCTATTTGTTATGTATGTATTTGTAAAATAGATTGGTGTAACAGTCCTAACAATTAGCCAATTATCAATTGTAACTTAAGTTATTTGAACATGATCTGAGCTCTTTTATGAATCCTGAAAGTTTCCAGGATTAATAAACTGTAGCCAAACTACAGCAGGGAAGTGGAAAAAGGAAGAGGAAGTTGATTATATCTGACATCTAGTGTATTTAAGGATCAGGCAGGAGAGAATGAGGGCATGACTGATACCATGTGATATGAGTTGAAAACTTGAATATTTTGGCATTCATAGCGATCCATAGCGATCCAGAGGCTCTCACATATTTAATGCACCACTACAGGCGTCTGGTGAAAACCTTAACTGCAATTATTTATGTCCTTGCTGCGAGAGGGGCGACAGAAGGGAGCAGATTAAACTCTTATCTCCGCTGGAGCTGCTCCTCTGCTCTCAGGTGTAGTTTCAGTAACAGCGAACAAAAGAGTTAAGAGATCCTCGTCAGCAGCTCAATGGAAGCGACACGCAGAGCAGTGAGGATATTGATTTTTGACTGACAACACTTGAGGTCAGTTGTGAATTGCTCTTGTTGATTTTAGCCTCTTGATCACGTCCTAATAAAAAAAACAATCTGCCTCCGCAGCACTGGCGACCATCGTCATGATCGTCAGTGTGTGGAGCAACTGCTCAGGCCGGATCAAGATGCTGTGGATGGTAAGCAGAGCAGATCGAGAGGCTGATTAAAATGTCCAAGGTCCTCCTGCAGGTTCCCTCCCTCCTCTACGCTCCCTACAACTCAAACAACAATAACATGAAGACACACAGAGCTTAACATCCTACTTAAAATCCACCTCTTTGAAACAGATATCGACAGCATTAGACATGGTTTAAAGACTTAAGAATGTTTAAATCTGAATTGTAGGCCTAAAAACCAGTACAACATTAAAATGTTACAGACTGCATCTTAAAAATATTTAGATCCTAATAATGGTAATGTTGATTTAACTATCCTATCGCACATTTTAAAATGAATTTCATTTTTTTGAGAGATACGTTTTGGAGGCATGCATAGTTTGTAATGTTTCCCTGTGTTGTAGTTCTCTCTCAGAAATACAGATGTCAGCACGTTGTAATAAAACTGCGAACAAGACCGACGTGGAGCAGTCAGGTCCAGTCAGGATAATGTCTGTTTTGGCCATGTGAAAGACTGTGGTCTACCAAGGTTATTCTCTATAAGATATATCTCCAATTAGAGGTAAGAAGAAAGTCATTTTGGGACTCTGATCTTCCTGCATAGTTCTTGTACTTGAGTTAGGTCTTAAATTGTAGTCATTATGGTTGCTGCTCAGGTGGAAGAGCAGATCGTCTAAAATTCAGAGGAGCAGTGGTTCAAGCCCCATTGCTGAAATGTCCTTGGGAAAGACACTCAAGTTACCCCTGACGGCTAGAAAATAGAAAAATGGATGGATAGAGAAAAGCGCTGAGTATAAAACAGCCCGGTGAATGTGTGTATGAGTGGGTCAATGAGTCTAAATAGCTATGAGTGGTTATATGACAAAAAACATGCTTTATAATTACAGACTATTTACCATTTACACACAAGCAAAAGTCAGAACAGCGGCTGGTGTCATGGGTGAAAAAGGCTTGAAAGGTTACTGAGATTATGTTTGTTGTGACTTGTCAAATACCCTGTGTTCAGGTGTGTGTGTGTGTGTGGGGGGGGGGGGGTGCTTCAGGCGAGACCAGTTTGACTACATCCAGCAAAAACACTGCACTGTGTCTTATGTTGCAATTAATGTTATCAATATCACTGATTAATAATAAACACACAATTGATCAATATCTCATAGTCCTCTTCCCTACAACATCATTAACCATTAACTATGCCTATTGTTGATATCACTATATCTACATTGTATATTTTGTTTAATACAAGAACAACAGAGCCAGTTATATTAAAGAACTTACACTTACCTTCATATGAATGAATTGTCTCGGCCGTGCCCACTCAGACTGGATCAGTGGATCAATTTTCATCTGGTAATTGATTAACATACATTTTTTGATAAAAATAACTATGTGATCATGTGACACAATGCTATGTAAAAATGTAGTTCAGTGGAAAGTACAGATGTGGGCTCATGTATAGTGCCTTGAGGAGTACACGTGAAAAGTACCCAAGGATAAAGTGTCCTAAGTAAAGTTTATCTACATGAAGTAAGTGTACTTTGTCTATTCCTCCTACTGCCTCTTAAAAATAATGGACAGTCCTAGTTCTGCTTGTATACAGTAAAAGTTGTACAAGGTTTAACGTCAAAGTTAGTTTTTTATTCTCATGCAGCTCAGTTGTCTATCCGACCATGACTTATTGTTGACATTTAAAAAAAGAGTAAAGTCACAGCTAGAATCTACTTCACTGACAATAAGCTTTCTTCTCCCAAGGTCTGTAGGAGAGAGTCACAAAGCCATGAGGTTTCCTTTGACACACAACCACACACTTTCTTTCTCTCTTAGAAGGATACTTTGTAAAAGGAGATTTGTATTTCTTTTCATTTTTATAATCTCGGCATCACAGAGTGTGGCAGTGTCATAGTAAAAGAATCACATAGTTACTTTATTTTTGTGTTTGTACCTCAGCTTCATCAAAGGATATGTATAATATTGCGATAACCAGACAAATCGTAAATACCTTCTTTGTCCATTGGCATTTAAATCCACTAACACATCAATCTTATAATATGTTTACACAGTGGTCTAGGTGTATAGGTGCAGACAATCTCTGTTTATTTGGGATGAAAGCATTGTGGCTTTAATCTTTCGTTGGGCCCATAACTCCTTGCTACTCTCCAAGATGTCCAAGATCATAGATTGTTTATACAGACGAACAGCATGACTGCTCCCTAAAAGTGAAGTCAAAGCATCTCAAACGTCCCCTGGTGGATGGCTGCGGTATAGTTCATAAACCCCACATCTTCCATGACAGCCGATCGGACATGGAACAATCAATTTATAGTACATGTAAAATAAATTGTGCTCAAAAATGGCATCCGTCATTCTTATCACACGTAGAGTTTCTTCTGGTAAGTTAAGTCGTTATTTGATGCAATAAAAACAGGGTGAAGCATCATGGTTGACAGCTGAGATTGGCTCAGGAGTGGTTCAGCTCACACTGGCGGCACTTTGCACAGACTTTCGCACCGAATAGGCAGAATTTGTATATGGGATATTTTGTCTGGGCTTCTCGCTAGTGGGAGGAAGTGGAGATTTTATATGCAGCCTACGATCCACATTATATAATTATACCACAGCATGAGTGGTATAAGGTTTCTTTAGAGGCTGACGAACAAAGACAATTTCAAATCTCACTCTGTATGGAAAGCCTCATCAGCTGACATCTGGCTTAATTTCACTTGTGCATGCATGTGTATTCACCTGTAGGATGGCGCTCACACACCCAACCGAGCCCAGTGTTACCTTTGTATACCCTCTACCCTCCTCACTATAATTGATTTCCCTTCATATTTCTTTGACAGAACAAGTGCGAGGCTGGTTCGACAGGCGGCTTAATGACACAGCTCTTCTCAGCTCTGACTCTCTGACGTTGCCAGTTCTGACTGTCATCCACCTCAGTTCCCTCCAGGTTCCTGCAAGAACTTTCCGTGCAGTTTAGTTTTTTCAATCAGTCACACAGACACACAGACAGAAAGACAGACACACACATCACAAACTCACCACACATATTGGAGGGAGTGTGTGTGTGTGTGTGTGATCCATCAATCGGTTTTGTTGACGATGCATTACTGCTGATTCCACGGATCAATGCTCTGTTCTGTATGCACACACACACACACACACACACACGCACACACGCACACATACACACACACACGTGTGACCCCCAATTATGAATTAAGTCCCCACAACATGAGATATGTCTGGACCAAACACACTCACACTCACACACACAGCTGTTTTCTCTTCAGGTGTGGACAGCACAGTTCTGTATTGCCAGTTTACTCAACTATTACTCTGATCGGCAGCACTCACACTCATGCAGACACGCTCGCTAATCCTGTTGAGTGTAAATATTTGTGTGTAGCTGCAGGTTCGTCATGGCTACTGACTCTGTGCAGAGCAGGCCTGGCTTCATTAATAATGGACAGTGGGAAATAGCATGGACAGGACAGAGCCAGCGGTGGAGGGGCATTATAGAGGGACTGACACTCCGGTTACATGATGTTACTCTATAGGCAACTGGGAATGGTGATTACATGGGTGAACACGCAGACAGTCGAGAATAAATTCATTTGGAGCGAAAACTAATGTGATCGCTGTGGGGTGAATGGTCAAATTGTTTTTCCAGTATTTTAGATGAGCTCAGAGGTCGTCCCTGTGAGGTCACGTTGAATGGCGAGCTGTGTGGCGCGCCTCTCCTTCAGATGAGAAATATGGTCCTCTCCTCCTGTTTCCTCTGGGGGCTTCTCTACACCGTTTTACTAGTATCTCCCCAACCACAGCCCTGTCTCAGCATGTACTGCCCGCTGATATATGTCAGTGCGCTGATACTATATGCATGACAAGTGTTTTTAATTTTTGTGTGTATGCAGGGTTGTTATTTATAGGCGATGTATGGTATGGTTACATCTACAGATCATGTCCAAAGGATCTTGCAGGAAATTGAGTGACACAGCGGCACAATTGTCTGTGTGTGTTTGTGCTTGTGATTGTGTGCATGTGTGGCTGCATGGCCTTATGCATAACTAGTGTTGATTAAGACTAAAATTAGATGCTCCATGAAGAAACGTGAACAGTTGGCTTAACCAGATGAACACTCTGACACCAAATCATCAAACACCTCGTGTTAGCTGCCTCCAGAGATTGCACATACGTCGCCTCATCTGCCCAGTGGGTGGAAAAAAGGCTGCTTTAAATTTCTGTTAGAAGTTTCTAGAATATCTAAACAGACACGGAGAAGCAGTTTGGAGAAGGAGGTGCATGCAGCATGTGAAACAGATATATGTCTGCAATGGAGTTATGCTAGAAACTGGATTACATGAACTTAAAAGACAACATTTTTCACTCACTTTTTTTTAACCCTTGTGTGATGTTCATTTTGTGTTCCTCAGCCAATGTTCACGGGTCCGCTGGAGCCACCGCATTATATATATATATTTTTTTTTAAATGAATATTGCTATAACAATATTAAAATACTCAACAGATGTTTACTTTATCCCAGTTACAAACATTATAGACAGCATACATTCATATTTTGATTCATATTAGCTAACATTTCCCTGTTACATCAATTTTATGAATATAAGGGCTCTCAGTGTTTTGTGATGAAATGCAATAAAATTGAAATATCAATTGCAATCAAGATATGGTTAGAAAAAAACAATATGAAACGATGTATTTCATAACTGCTGATGTTTATTCATTTGAACTTAATTAGAAATTGAACACACTCATGTCAGTCTACACAACACAAGCCCCAAGGAAAAGATACGTTATCATGTCAGTCCATGCAGCAGTCCCATTGAACACAAGCTATACATGCTGACCTATGCAACACATGAGGGGCAGAGTTGTACTATGTGTGTTGCATATTTATTTCTTGCATTTGATGCATGTATGCTGTGTCGTCCATCTTGGGTCCACACACATTGCAGCGTTTCTTTTGCTGCTACTGGCTGCAACCTAGAATGATGAAGGTTCTGCTAGCTCGTCTTACTGCTAACACAGATACTGTTGCAAAGAAAAGTTCTCTGCAAGTTTTTGTATCCCACAGGACGTCGCAGGATTCCCCTTAGGATATGAAAACTCCAGCAAGGATAATAACATGCTGCCCCTCCAAATTAGCATCCGGGGTGAAAAGTTCAAAATGAGAATTAAGATTAAGATGCATTTATTTGTCCCAAACACATGCACAGACATGCACAGGCACACTCATGCAGGTAGGGAAATGTAACCTCTGCTTTTAACCCATCTGGTGCAGGACACACAGAGCAGTGAGCGACCATGTACGGCGCCCGGGGAACAGATGTTGGGGGAGCAAGGTGCCTTGCTGAGGGGCACTAGACAGTGTAAGGAGAATCCTCTTGGATTTTTGGACAGATCAATCCAGGTCCGTCTTTTCTTTGTTTCTCCATGGAGTCGAACCAGAGACGAACCAGAGACCTTCTCTGCCCATAGTCCAAGTTTCTGCCACTAGTACACCGCCTCTCCCTTAGTCCACCGCCTCTTCCTTGGTATCCTGCAAATGAGTAACCGCCATCCGTGTGTGTCCTGGTTGCATCCGTGTCACATTGGCAGCCATGCGGGAGTGGCTCATTCTTTTGGCAAAAGGACCATTCAATTTCACCATTATTTATCATCCATATTTTTCCACTTGCTGGCTGCTGATTGCCTGGTCCAGTGACTGGCTGCTGAAGGGCTCTTTGTGGAGCTGACTGATGGTCGTTCTCCTCCTCTTCTCTGTCAGACTCTGAATTGACAGAAATGTGATCCTCATATTCTGAAAAAGCTTCCTCTTCATCATCATCCAAAGCTTCTCTCTCTTCACAAATCATTTCTAACACCCTTTAAGCAGAGAATCTGTTTTCCGTCTTGATCGATTGTGATAAGGTGCCACACAGTCAAAGCTGTACATTTGTTGTTTGTTGAATCCCAATTCGCAGCTGAGAATATCGAGTATGAGAAAACATAAAATGGTTTCCAATTGTATCCCAATTCGCAGCTGAGAATATAGACTATGAGAAAACATAAAATTGTTCCCGCAAGACAGAGGGTAAAATGTGCGGGTATGTGGGAGCAGAGAGGTGTAGGTGTTGAAATGTAACAATGTCACAGCACTCACAGCAGGCCCAGGTAAGAGGAGGTAAGAGACGGTACATAGTACAATTTACACACTTTTATTACTTTTGGGTCCAGAGAACCCGATAGCACATATGTAAAATAAATGTTAAAGGAGGTGAACAGTGTGCAGTCGTTAACAATATGTTATTTTTCATGTTATTCACAGGAAAAGAAAAATACCAATGAGACTGAGGTTGAAAAAAATAATTGCATCATTTGTCTTTTAGCAAACATTGAAAACGGTCCCAAAGACCCAAACACCAAGGGTATACATACTCCCTCATATGGAAAGCATCTAAAACTGCTGAACATGGGCAGTATGTCTGACATTATGCTTGCACTGTCTGTGTCTGTGTGTGTGCGTGTGTGTGTGTGTGTGTGTGTGTGTGTGTGCGTGTGTGTGTGTGTGATTATGTGTGTGTGTGTGTGTTTGTGTGTGGGTGGGTTTGTAATCATACACCCGTAGAGTGTGGCACATGCTGCATCCTCTGGACCCCATTCTCTCCCAAGGCACACTATCAGTTTCCATTGAGCCTCTGCAGCTATGTAATCTACAGCAGCAGTTTTATATCTGTTTCTTTGCACTAGAACCATTGTAAGACGTCTCCTTAACCTTTAACCCACTGACAAAACTTCACAGTGAAATATGAAAGCAGTGAGTGAACACAGAACTACATGTGATATAAGTCAACCAAAGGTTTTACTTAAAGGAGTATATATGTTCCTAAATTCGAAAGAGGCCTGCAAATTCGTTTGTATGATTAGAGTCTGTTTGTACAAGCATAGTCGTCTTTTACTGTGATAAAGTGATGACAAAGTGCTTCACTGTTTCATCTGTAAATTTGCAGGTCAAAGTTCAACGGAAGTGGTAAAGTTGAATTGCTGTGAGAGCAAACAGAGAGACAGGGTGCATGCAGCTTGGTTAGTGACAGACAGGTACAGCGACCAATCATATAATTTGGCCCAAATTATATAAATGATGATATAGCACAATATAACTGTTACAAAGAGCGTCACAATAAGTAAGTCAATTAAAGTAACTGTATTGTAACTGCACAGCTCACAGACATTTATTTCCAATTATAAATGTTGACATGTTGAAGGTGTAACTGATCACATTAAAAATGAGTGCATTACATGACATTGGTCCCTGCACAGCTCAATCTGAGCGTTGTTTTCAGCCACAGTAACTGAAAACACCTGCAGCAAATAAAAAGGAAAATAAATAAGATTCCCTGTCACCCTAGAAGACCAATTTCTACACTGTAGAAATCCATACACACTCTCAGTGTGTACCAAGCCTCCTGGCTGTATGAGCGTACGTCCGCTCTATGTTTCAGTTCAATTTATATAGCAATAAATCACAACATACAAAATCTCGAGGCACTTTACACAATAAAGAAGCAACCTTACAATGTTATAGAGAGACGTTTAGAGAAAATAAAGTCTTTTAGCAGGAAGAAAGAGGGGAAGAAGTGGATAAAGACAGCTGTGTATACTGTTATATTCACTGTCAAACTGTGTTATAATAGTGTAACACAGAGGTTCTCAAAAGTTTCAGCGCCCCCGGTCCCAAAATAACTGTGCCAGAGACACACGACCCTCATTAAGAGACATTTATGTCTTCACAAGAAAATCCCCTACTTTCACATGTTGCAGTGTTTCCTGTGATGCTGTAAATGTACCTGTTGCAAGTGATGCTGCCGATCATCTGTCGTGATCACATCAAGAGACACATGGCGACTCAGAGATTTTATTTTAAATCCTCCTTTTGGAAGAATTGTGGCTAAAATTTGAAAATAGGAATTGTATTTCAGTCTGACAACCCACATTTTAAATGTTTATTGCAGCAGGAGATATTGTGTCTATAGTTTCCCCCTTCATCACTCCCCCAGATACAATTTCATAGACAAAATTGCAGTGATTATTTATAATGTCCCTGTTGGAGCCTACAGATGGATGCAGGGGCTGTAGAGGGGCTCAATCAATTAGCAGCAATACTGACACAGCAGTGGCGGAGGGCTACAAGGGGAGTGATAGGAAGTTCTTGCAGCTTAAATAGATCACCTAATTGGGAGGGGGAGTATTAAAGAGGCATGTGGAGAGAGAGGCATGTCACCTGATTGGAGCAGCAACAACATGAAGCTTTTGGGAGCTGTAATGTTGTCAATCTTACAGTCTATGAAAAATACACAGAGAAAAAGATAAAGGAGTGAAAACAGCCCTCATTTGTTTAAAAACTAACTCTCCTCTCATCCAGCTTCTAAAACCACTCATTTAATCCCAGTTCTGGAAAAATCATTTTTAAAAATGTCTTCTTAGTCTGCTCCACATCCCCATGTCTAAATGTAACCCTCCAACCTGAGAACAACTTATGTTAACTTATCAGTACCCACTCACACAGCCCCGACACGCTGTGGCTTTCCAGACACTCATCGCCATGGTCTAACAAATGGTAAATTAGTTTGGGTTATAGGACAATTCTAGTTTTAGTCAAGTTTTGACGTATGCGTTTATTTTGAGGTTTGTGACTAGAATTTAAGAGGATGTTGTATTCAAGTTCTAGATGAAAGCTTCTCTGAAGACAACGTAATAAATTGGATTATGTGTAATATGATTTAAAGGGGAAAACAAACTCCGCTGAGTTATGAGCTAGGCTATTCATGATGTAAATTCATGCACACACACACACACACACACACACGCACATGTACATTAATCTTGTGCGTCTCTGGGTGCCTCAGGGCCATATGGGTCTATTTAGCTTTAACACAATCATCTAGTTATGTTTCCTCACTATTTTATCTAAATTGACTGCCTTGTGTTTACTTGGCTCATTTTTCATACCGCTGAGATTCCTTGTACAAATCGAGCCCATCAGAGAGAAATCCCCAAAATAGAGAAATAATAGTCTTTTGAATGGGTTTAGAATGAATTACAGTGATACCCCCAACATGCTCTGTGAATTTATACAAGATAAAGTAGTTTTGATTACAGCAGGGTTTTTTTTAAACAATGACAGAAAAATGATGTACTGTTAATAGAAATCATGCATCACCTCTGCTGGATGAAATCTATCAAGTGTGCAACATTTGTAAACGGCGAGTAAATCAGTTATGTCTGTTCACAACAGGTGATGAAAACGCATTCAACTGTGTATAAATCATTGAAGCAGCCTTAAAGCAATATACGATGCCATGAAATGACTAAACCTATTGACGTTTATCACTAATTAGACTCATGACAACGATTTATCAAACTCATTCAAGAAGTGTAAGAAAAACTTTTTAACATTTTTGGCAGGAAAGACATTTTTAAATCTTCTCTCTGGGACTGAGACCCAGGATCAGTCAGTACCAAAGTTTAGCAGAGATTTATATTCAAATAGAAATGAGTATATCGAGAAGTGAGGCTTTAAAGCTAAAACGACCTTGTGTCAGTTCTGAAAGACATGCAGTGTGAACACTCCTGACAACTGCAGTGTGAAGTACTTCTTCTATCGTTCAATGTTTTTTGACTTAAGAATCTAAAGTCTTAGTTTTAAAGCATGGAAAAAAAAATGATTTATTCATGAATAAGTTATCCATCATCAGGACTTTGTGGGGGTGGTTCTTTTTTTTTAATCAAATGTGATTGACAGCGCCAAATAACCCGCCACCTGCTGTTGTCGATTCACATATTTTGAAATCCTGTTTGGTGGCAAGATGTGAAATCACCTTTCTCTCGCTAAATCCCAGTGTGACAACAATCCCCTGTTGTTCATATTAAGAACCACATTTATATAAATAAGTTAAACTGATATTTCATGTCTATGTGGTTTGTTTTGTTCATCAGTTGCGTTGCAGCAATCATCATATTATTAAGTTGTCTGTCAAATAGGGAGATGTTATTTTAGAGGTACAAACAAAATATTATTTAAAATTAATTTTTTGGTTTCCTGTTTCATACCGACAGTCAGTGTTGGTTTGTTTTAAACATAACCACAAATCGTGCTGCGATGTTATCCATGTGAATATTATGGAAACCTTGACAACAAGGGTTCCATAACTTCAATGAAGAGGTAATTTTAACACAAAAGCCTTAAGGAGTGTTATATTAATATGATCCATATTAATAAATGTTGTAGAAGTCTTCAGTGTTTGAATCTGAAAAGCATATTTTTGTTATTACAAAAGTCATGATTTTGAGATACACAAGCCTCATTTCAACACCGATCTAAATTCTCAAATTTATTGAACTATTACAAAATTGTTTTTTAAATGAAAATGTATTAAAAGTAAATAAGTTTAACAAGAATTAATTCCAACACAGGAAAATAATGATGGTATGAGAGGTGAAACAAGATATGACATCGACAATTAAAAAATACTGAATTTGAATATGTCCGACGATTTCAAACTATTCAAATACGCTCACAAAATCATCCCTTCAATGTTTTCAATCCCAGTAAGAGTCGCCCGGTTTTGTGAAGGGATCTCATTCTCTGTTGTCATGGTAGCGAAGGCGAAGGTACTCTCATCAACCTGACACAAAACGATTACATTTCAAGGCTAAGTTTGTGTTGTGAGTGCATGTTATTTCCCAGTTTCCATGTTTTCCATATTGCTGCCACAATTATTGAAGATTTGATGCAGAATCTGCCCGGTAACAACAGCCATGGTAACCAGTGCTGGGAGGGATGTGGAGCTTTGACTTGGCCCAATGTGCTTTCCCCTTGAAGCCATAGCGGTGTCATGTAATGTTCAAAATGATGCTTATTTATCCAACCTCTGGGCTTTGTAATCAAATTACGTGTGTTGTTGTGTGCCAGTTCATTTTCAGGAGGTTGCCTTGAAGTAGCAGTTTACATTTTGAGCCGATTTTCCACCAATTTTCAAACAAATTGGTTAAAATCTCATCTTCTCTCCTCAAAGTTCACCGCTCCCAGAGACTGCACGGAACTGAGATGACAACGTCAATCACAGTAACTTCCAAATCATGGATCTCCCCCGATGCAAATCGGACATTTACATGACACAGAATAAGCAGAATCTTGTGGTATGGAATGTTTTAATGTAAAATTGATTTCCCAACGCCACTATAACAATGTGTGTCATCCTGCAAAGCCAAAGCCTCTATCAGTCAGAGGTAATTGCACCATTCAATGAATGAACACTGCATTTGCACTGTCAGCACTCTCTGGAAAATAGAGCTTATCTATATCAAAGTATGCAGAAGCTTAGAAAAACACTCAAAATGGCTCAAGACAAATTAATCATGTGATCATTGACCTTTGGAACCATCCACCTTTTAACATGGAGCCTAAAGCTGTGTCTCAATTTAGCAGGAGTCTTCCTGGGCTGTGTAGACTGTGAAGGGTGTGACTGCTCTAACCTGATAATACGGGCGCCTAAATGAAAGGCAAGACGCTCACGCAGGCAGTGTCGTTTTTTACACTGCTACACATGTTAGTTTTTTAACATGTGTAGCTGAATCCTGGGATAGGTTGGTCTAATCGCACATGCTGTGACACAATCAGGCCTCAACAGCAGCCCCTTGAATCGGGACACGTGAGGCAGCTATACAGCTACATCTGTCCCAGCAGTTGTGTTGTGCATAGCCCCTGCTGATAAACAAATAAATAGACTTATCAAATATAATGAAGTTACAATTTTCCAAATGTTGTGTCAGTATTCTCTCTCTGTTGGTCAGAAAAAACATGTGTATCAGTTCAAACATGAATATATGTATGCAGGCAAACGCAGGATTTTGTATTTAAATTGAACAGCTCAAAAACGATTTCTGAATGTACGAGAATTCTCACGTCTTTTAATGTAACAGCTGGCTCTTTTGTATCAGCTTCCATGCATCTCCCAGCTCACAGAAAGAGCCGCTGATCTTTAGGCTTTGTGCACCGTTCATGTGTGTTTTCTCCCCCCGCTGGTCGCTCCCGTGTATCAGGCAGCCAGAGACCTGTGAGTCCCTCATGTGTGTGGCTGTCACAGGTGTGACAGCGTGTCATGGAGTGTTTAGCAGATGCACCAGCAGCAAACCCATGACAGGCAGGTTGGAAGGTGAGTGTGGATATGATACACACTTATGCACTCAGCTGTGACGTTAAGGACCTGGTCCATTTGTCCTTTTGTCCTTTACAACCGTCCCTTCATTCTGTGTCAATTTCCAGTGAAGAAGAGGTAATACAGTACCTTGTAAAGTGTTACAATAATGGAGTGATTTATTGAAGAAAGTGCTATGAGGGATTACAATTTCAAATTGAGTAATTACATTACATGACAGCTGCTAAGCCTGGAAACAGTTACTTTGACCTTGAGTTGTTTAAATGTTTTACTTGTTTTCTTTGGCTTATATGTCACTTATATTGTTTTCTGGCATGAACGTGAAAAATGTCCGCACATTGGGACTATCTCAAATGTTTGCCTTTGACAGAAAAACAAAGCAGCAGGAGATTCTCCTCTCAGACGAGTTCACAACAACAGAAAAATCTCTATAGCATTCAAGCGAGGGGGGGGGGTGCTGCCTGCAGGAGACAGGACGTAACGTATAAATTGCGCAGCAAAGATCACATGCTTTTATTTGACAGCACATTGACAGCAGCTTCCCATATCATCGAAAGCCTTTCCAAGTTGACATCTTCGACTGCGTCTTCCACGTGTATTGACCCTTTTTTCTTGGTTTCTGCATCTGTTAGGAACATGATCATTGGCCCTCACACTCGCTGGGATTTTCTAAATTATCTCCAGCTGTGTTCTCACATGGGTTCATTCGGACAAGAAGAATGTCTACAGCAACTGACACAGACGGGAGTTTATCAAGAGTTCAGCGCATGTGTGAAAGCACCTTGCTTGCTTTAGTCAGCCACTGTTAACATTGAGCAAAACGCCTCCTGTGTTAACTGAAGTTCACAAAGTTACATTTTGCGTGTGGAAGTTAAATCAACCAGGCAACAAACAATTCAACACAAAACCATCAGTAAAACCTAAATTTAGCATTTTTATACCTTGGCTTTTTGAGCTTTAGAAGGGACTGGTTGTTGGGGGTAAAAGCCAGGCTAGTTGCATTCACCTGTTTCCACTTTATATATTAAGCTAAGCTAACCGACTGCTGGCTGCAGGTACTTATTTACAGTCCGAACAATGGAGTGCTATAGACTTGCTCACATAACCCCCCAGACAGTGATTAAGCATTCTTTCCAACCATCAAACTGTAGCTCAGATCTTGGGTTGGTAAGACGGTACGACTATTCCGTGACTCACTGGTTAACTACGTCCCTGCTTCAGCATTGTCTCTCCTGTTGAAAAGTCCTGCACAGGGACCGAATGGGCAGGCAGGTAATAGACAGACAGTTAGCTAGCAAATCATTTCATTCAGTCCGGCTGAAATGATTGGTTGTGTTTTTTACAGTTCTATGAGGGCCACAGACAACTTCATTTTATTGTTGCTTATTGGGACATGATAAAAAGTAGGTAAAACATCATAAACAAATTACCAACCCTACCTTAAACCTCTCGATATTCTCCTTGTGGTTTTATTTTATCTTTTTAATACTGGGCAACAGGTTTGCCATTAGTTGCTGCTTTCCTTAGACCAGTGATTCTCAAATGGGGGTTTCGCCTTCTCTACCAAAGAAGGCGAAACCAGAGCAGAGAGCCTTCCCTAAACAACACCGTGAGAGCTTGTGCCTCTTCGGAGGGGCGCTAAAACGTAAAAGTTTTCCGTTGTGAAGTTAATGGTTCATAACAAGAAGTCCGCGTCTCTACCGGTACCCTTTCAAAATAAAAGCAATAATACAAAAGCGGAAATGAAATTGTATGACCGTAAAGCGAGCAAATATTTCACAATAAAATAACAGAAAGACACAATGATATTAACAATAACTTAGATTGGGTTATCTACTTTTTGTGTTTTCTGTGGGGAGAGATTAGCCAGCAGTGGCATTAAGCCACCACATCTTCAGCGGTATCTCCAGACAAAACATGAAAGTCATGTTGGTAAGCCAACATGAGTTTTTTAAGAGGAAACTTTCTGAATTCAGGTCATCTCAAGACACGATGCGAAAAGCCTCCCCGAAGCAAACGGAAACATGCTACCTGTCAGTATTCTTTTCGATCTTTAAAGAAGATATTTTAAGATGATAAATATTAAAAAAATATGTTTTGAGCTAATCTTTTATTTAAAACTAAGTTAATGATTTATGTTTTGGGAAGAAGTGTTTAGCTATAATTAAGTTCATGAGTTCAGTTTGAGAACATGTCTTTATTATGATCCCAAAAGAGGTCACTTTAAGTTGATAATTATTTTGAGGTGCACAAATCTTTATTTATATTGAGATAAAAATAAAAGTCTTTAGTTATTTGTATATCTTTTTATTTCGAAATAGTTCGAGAGAGACAACTACAAATGAGCAATGTTATGGATATTGATGGAGTTTTAAATTTGAATGTGTCTAGTTACAAGGCTTAATAAATCACATTACATCTTTCTTTCAACCAGAAATGCTTTGCGCTGGTTAGGGGGTACTTGGCAGAATTTTTTCTTCAAAGGGGGTACGTCACTGAAAAAAGGTTGAGAACCACTGCCTTAGACACATAAACCTGCAGAAAGTTGCATGAGGTGATACATTTTGTACTTTTTCATTTAGTTGTGTAGGTCGTGTTTGTGTGCATCCTTGTTGGCAAAGGAGTGAGTTGTTGTGTGTTTCCATAGGAGAGAGAGGGTGAGTATGGGAGCTATACAAGGCTGAAGGACAACACACTGTATAGTGAGCAGGATATCTGTGGTACAAGAAAAGCATTTTTATGGAGGAGTCCGGGGAGCACACGGCTGAAGATTTAGGGTCTGGCTCTTGGCATTCTCCACGGGACACTGGGAATGGTATGTTCTGCACTGGCCAGGCCGTCTTCCCATGTGTTCCCCTCTGTATCTGTCTCTTCCTCTCTATCCAGTGTTCACACGCGCATCTTTTTTTCCAGGCGCTCATCTGGACACCACTGGGTTCCTCTGCACCTTCCCGCTGGACACTGGCCTTCACACGCAGCGTTGCCATGATTGTATCTTATTACACAAAAAAAGCGACTTCTGGTGAATGTTGTCATCAGCTTAAAGCCGCCGCTCGGACAATCCTCCAGTTCCTCAGCGACACTCAGACTCTCTTCTAAGCCAGATGTCATCTAAGAGGAAGTGGTATTTTCATCAGTGCTTGAAGCCAAACTCGCTGCATATTTGAAATCCATGGAGCAAGGAGCTTTTTTTTTTTTGTTGTGAAGGGTGCAAACACTCCGTCTTCCTAATGCACAGATGCTGTGGTACTTTACATACAAAACACCGCAGGTCACTGAGTTCTTTAGCGCGGTGATGAAGTAGGGCTGTGTAATGCACATTAGACATGTGCCACCTCACCTCTGACAGACCCGAGTTACTTCAGACTGATCGGGGAGTTGCAAAGTAGGAGAGCGGGGAGAGGACAAGGAGAACGTCTGATGAGAGGAAGAAAGACAAAGAGAGAGAGCGAGCTGCAAAGGAAGGAGAAAGAAAAGTGACTCTCGCTCAGTTTGTGAAGCGTAACGTCTGCTGAAGGTGCTGCTTCTGGGGTCACCTCCATCACCCACCTCAGTTAATCACAACACACGGCCTTGCACGCTTGCATGCACACACACACAAACACACCCGCACACACCCACCCTTGTGGTCGTCGCCACCTGATTTGCCTTGACTACTGTCACCGAAGAGGACAGCAAGCGGAAAATGTACACGTGCTTCCGAGGTGAAGGTCATTTGACTGAAACAACAAAACATGTCCTACTTCTTGTTGTAACTGCAAATGCAGATGTGCATATTTTACATTCCGCTGAAGCTCCCGTTAAAGTCGAGATGAGTTCAAGTTTCCTTGTGGCGTGGGAAATATTGAAAAGCAACAATATGTCTTTCCAGCGTAACATTTTTGTTTGGTAGAAAAATCTAGAATAAATGAAGATTTGTATGCCCTGCAATGTTTCACTACTTTGAATGGCACATCCCTCCCCTGATCAAGTGTGATTAAAAACATGACCATCTATTGTAGGGCCACAATCTCTGAAATCTAATTATACGATGGAAATATATGAAATAATAATAAACAGTCGAGATCCTTTGTCCATCTTTATTAACAGAATATGGCTTATATATGAACCTTTTAAGATAAATAAAAGTATGGTTAAATGTTGTAGTGTAACTCCATATCACACATAAAATGAAATGGTCCTACATCATCATCTTGTCATCTGCACGTAAACTAAGAGCCGTGGAAAAAACGAAAGGTAATTTGCATCTATACCGCGAGACGATAGTGGGGGGAAAAGGGTCCTTTTTTTTTATTTGGGTGAACTGACCTTTTAAAATTGGAATAATTTCCTGACAGTAGTTTTAAATGGGCCAAAAGAAGGAAAGAAAAAGAAATAATGTGGATGAAAAGTCATGCAGCGAGAGGATATTGGAGCTTATGAGCAGTAATCTGTCAGGCAGAAGCAACATAATTACAGCTGTGTTCAGCTCCATTACAGTCAGTGCACTTCTGCCTCTGTTACCACCTACATTCTCCCCATACTCTGCCTAATTGCCTGCGCCTCATCACATAGAGACGGCTTATCGCGTTAAACAACATAATTGGCGGGGGGGTAGCTCCCGGTGGGTAATGCAATTATTCAATAACACTACGCCACAAATGCAAACGCACATCGATGCCGACAGTATGGCCTTAATGAAGATGGGCAACACTCTGTCTTCCTGATGGACTTCATTATTGGTCATTTGAGCCTTAAGGATCGATAAAGTGTGTATGTGATTAGTAGTTTTTCTTAGATTTTTCAAATGATTTACTGTCACAGCGTTCCCCCCCCCCTGTCCCGCCCTTTGCCATACTCCATGTTTTTCCCCAGGACAAACATACATGCGCACTTCCGGTGATAGAGAGAGAAGGCACGTTCTCACCTCCGTTACAGGGTAAGGACAGTGAAAGAAAAGAGCTGTCGTCTCAAAGATGAAATCAAAGAGACAGACTTTCATTTCTCCTGTGTTGTAGAGTTGAAACAAAAAGTAATAATAGATTACTCTTATCAGGGATGTTGTTGAATTCAGTAAAAGAAGAGCAGGAGGCCACTGGGGCTTCATCTGCCGATGATTTGTGTTAATGGCTAAAAGTGCAAAGTCCAGTCGGTAATTATCTTGTTCACTTCCACCTAATTTTTCACTGGCTAAAGAAGGGATGTATGTGTGAATGCATGTGTGTATATATTTATATGTGTGTGTGTGTGTGTGTGTGTGTGTGTGTGTGTGCGTGTGTGTGTGTTTGGGAGCGCTGTTCATGAGTTTTGATTTGCATGCGGCTTAAGCACATTATTCAGAAGCAGTGACTCACACTATACAATTCTGTGAGCATCGTTGTGGAGATATTTTCTCTCTTTCTGTCTCTCGCTCCATCTCAATTCGCAATAACTCTCTTACACACACACACACATTTGTGTATTCACCGGACGAAAACTTTTTCTCCTGAACTCTCATGGAAGAAAGATCCAACTCAGTTATACAGAAGACTGATCCACGCTGCGGTTCAGCGACCGCAGCAGCTCACAAAAAGGTGTCTCTCAGTTAATGTTCAGGTAAAATTAAGTAACGTTAAGTATAATCAAATGGTGGGCGGCAAGATGGAACAGTGGTTAGAGATGTCGACTCGCAGCAGGCTTTTGTTTCAATTGACCATGAGTCTTTCTTTGTGTAGTTGTGTTGTGTAGGTTTTCTCCAGGTACCCCAGCTTACTCTCACAGTTCAAAGACCTCAGGATTGGGGTTAGGTTCTCTGAAGACTCTCAATTGACCCTCAGTGTAAATTTGAGTGTGACTAGTTGTTTGTCTCTGTATGTTGGCCCTGTGATACACTGGCCTCTCGCCTGATGTCTGCTAGGATTGGCTCCCGCTGCCCCATGACTCTTTAAGAATAAATGGTGTAGAAAATGTCGGGATTTGCAATAGTCTGAGGGTCAAAGGATCATATGACTAGAGATTTTTTAACGGTGTGACAGAAAGAGGATTTCTGTTCTGTAGAATTTTTGCTTCTTTATTTAATCAAAAAAGGGAAAAAAAAAATATCTGCCACAAGAGGCTTTCTAAACACAACATCAAACCACAGCGGTAAATTAACCCTGAGGCGGCGAGAAAAGCCGAACTGCAGAACGTCTGGAGGATTTAATCACTGGCCTTCAACCTGAGGTGCTACGGTACTGGAAGCACCAGAGATTTACACAGACTGCAGAACCCATTTCGAGGCAGTCGAGTGATTATGTGCTGTTCTCTGCTCAGTGCTGTGGGTAAATTAAAAAAAATAGAAATATGCTGCTGAAAAAAAATATATATATATATAGCCCTGAAACACATGTTGGGTCAAAATACATTTTATTCACTCACCACATACTGTACATCACTGATGACGGGATATCAGAGTAAAAAGAATATGAGTTTTTATGTGGATAAGTACACATTTGGTGATTAATTACAGCAGCGGGAGAGTGTGCGTGTGGCGGTGATTCATGTCCATGGTACAAGAACATCTCTTCCTTGCCACAGTGCGTCTCTCCTTGTTTATTATGGTGCTGCACAGCACATATAGAGAAATAAGATATACCAGGATATAGGTGGACAGACAATACTTAATCTGAGGAGTTCATTGTTGCTTATATCTTTTCATGTGATTTGCTGGCAGTAAGAGAAAGATAGAGGAAATAATATAAAATATAGAGCTCATTAAACTGTGAATTAACGGAATGAGAAAAGCAAAAACCCTCAGGGGACAGGGAAGCGGAGTTAAACCATTTTATTAATTATATGAGTCCATAGTTGCCTTGATAAGGAGCCATTCGGTATTACGTACGCTGGTGAAATCCTCTATGTATTTCATCATAAACAGTGGTACAGTTATCTCTCAGATTAAAAACTGTTCTCTTTCTGTGTGAACGCTCAGCTGATGAGAGCTACATGCAGCATAAAGAGGAAAGTTATTACTGTGACACGTCCAGATAGAAATAAGGTCTGTTACAGGAAGAAAACTCTACACCAGGTCATTTTATTGTTGTCATGTCAGGGACTGGTTGTTGAGCTTAGATCTATGATGGTGACAGCAATTCACTATAATGGACACAAATACAGGAACACATGTGAAAGCTCTTCAGCAGAAGCACAGAGACTGGAACAGAATGGAATTTGAAACGTTTCAGCCAAAAATGTTTCCACGGTCAAGGTGTTTTTTGCAGAAACGTTTCAGATTTCGTTTTGTTCTCCATCTGCGTGGGTGAAGATGACACCGCAGGAAAAGCCCCGGCTGCAAAAATCACGCACATACACACATGCAAATATCCCAGAAGGAGTCGGTTCCTATGGGGAAACCTCAATTGTTTCCTTGAAGGCATCACGCCATTCTCCCTCCCACCTCCCTCCACTTTCCGATCTCATCATTTATTCATAATGCTGAGTTACAGTGACCGTTTGTGTTGCAACAATACATTAATGTATACACTGTGAAAACAACAGTAAAAGGCTTGGCAGCAAAAGTTGCCAAACACTGTCAGATAACAAAAATTCTAATATGTTCTAATAATGTTTTTATTCTACACAGATACAAATGCGTAAAATCAGCAATAGGATGTGTATTTAATTGAACGTAATTTAACACCCAAGACCAGTTAGCAATTGAATAATCCTATAATTCAACTGTTAATTTAAAGGATTACAACTTTTATTTTATGGGTAATATTTTTTATATAAGTAATAATTATGGCATTTACTCTTAATTTAAAACAGTAGAAACTGTGTAGATAAATGTGAGAGAAAGAAACATTATTGTACACATTATTTATCTCAGTGTTGTGTGTGAAACTGTTAAAACTGGTAATTTTCAATTATATTCGTTTTCTATATGATGAGTAATAAATGTGATTTTAAGTTAATGAGACAGACAACTGACAAATGAACAGCTGTTAAGCTTAAAACAGTGTTATTTCCTGTATGATTGAGTTTGTGTACAACTGACAATGTGGAGGTTCATTGTTTTTATCCGACAGCAGTGATGTGTGCGTTTGATCACACATGGGTTGTTTGTGAGATAGTGCAACAACAAAAAAATGTTCACATCATTGACATCTTCATTATTTGACTCCATCTCTCTTTCAGTTGAAGGTGAAACAGACATCCAACACACACACACAGACACATGCTGTCTCCTGCTAACAAGCTTCTCCATATTGTATGTGTGCGAGATAGGGCCGAGGCTGCCTCATGTGTTGGGCCTCCTCTGAATTCTGGTCCCCCCCGACCGCCATCCTCCCAGCATCAGTGGGATGTCCCAGGTGTGTCTCCCCTTGGCCTTGCTCATGCTCTGCAGCTGCACTAAGGTACGGCCTCTCTCTCTCACACACATCCACACACAGCCTGGGATGTGCCCTTGATTCATTGCACGCACCGACAGTCTATGAATCCAAACCCAGAGCTGAAATCAGACACGAAGCTTCAGACAGTTTTGACTTCCTGCAGGTTTCCTCTACTAACTCCTTGGAGCTTGTGAAAGAGAAGTGGAGCAGCTACAGGAACCAGTGCCTGGACTACCTCAACACCACGCCCCCAGCCACAGGTGAGCCCCCCCGCAGCGTGAGCTCATGTCTGCCTGACATCTGCACGCAGGAGAGGGAAGTGAGTGTGACCTACAGCGAGCCTTCAGCACGTATTTCACAGATGTGCTCTCCACCGCAGGGCTGGTGTGTAACAGGACATTCGACCTGTACGCCTGCTGGCCTGATGGACCCCCAGGAACCACCGTCAATGTCTCCTGCCCATGGTTCCTGCCATGGCACCGTAAAGGTCTGTTTGTGAGTGTGTGCAGTCATAGTGGCTAGTTGTTTATACATCTGCCTGCATGCAAGACAGAAGAGATAAATACTGTGGTTACACAATCATGCAACAGACACACAACATATTTTGCTGTATGAATAATATATTAATAAAATGGTTCAAATGGTTGTATGTAATGTACATGGTGTTACTTGTAGTGATACAGGGAATAATCACCTGACTCTGCTGTTAAGATTTTTGTAGCATTTAGCTTCTAAATATAATATTGTTATAACCCTCTCAAAGCGACATCTTCTAACAGCTAATACTAGGTCAAAATCTCCCAATTCAGGGGCCACCATCTTGGAGGACACAAAGGCTGAACCCAAATGAGACAGTCTAGTAAACCGAGGATTTGCTTGTTTCTATCATTAGCTTGTCTTACTTACATACTACTTGCTCGTCCCGATTCACCCATTTTGCAAAGTTCCTGCTCATGCTGGAACGTTTTCCGTGTGGAGCAGAAGGTTTTGTCTTGGCACTTGTCACCGCCATTATCGGTTTGAAAAACAGTTCACAAAAGTGCAATGACTACAGGAAGACCTTAAAAGACCTTTCAGGATGGTCTGAAATTAATCCGCACATTGGATCATTCATTGCTCAGGGACAAAAAGGAAACAGTTGATTTTGTGAATTGAGACACAGCTGAGACCAGAGGCAGTTGACTGACAACGTTAGCTTTAAAGTTTTTTCAATCATTTTCAATAATCAGATGTCATATTATCTCTCAGATAATATGACATCTGAGAGAATCAGCACAATCAACTGTGTCCTGACCTTTCAGCTGAGGGACGGCTCTGGTTAAACTTTCAGTCCACTGTGTGACCATAGAAAGACTGCATTTATCCGCTTTGTCTTTGTGACGTTGTCATCTTCTAACAAACACACAATGATGTCTGTATTTTTTTATGCATGACTTGATAAAGTTATTTTTATTGAGGGTATGATGTTGGTCGATTCTTTCCACTTGTTGCACTGAAACATATCAAACATTTCCCTCTCCATGCTAGAGTTTGTACAGCTGAGCGAGAAGTTTTTCGGACTTGTTAGACCTTGTCCTACTCATTCATAAAAACTGCAAGGATACAGTGATGTGATGACGTGCCGTCATTTAAAGTCCTCCTTCAGAGTGAATGGAGAATGCTTTACAAAGGCAACGCTGATCATCACATGTCCTTGTCCTTCAGAGGGATTAAAGAAGCCAGGAATTTGTTGGGTGAACTGTGGAATCAGAAAGTCTGCAGTGGGTTTAGTCATCGAGTGGATGGAGTATTAATTGGATAGGAAGGCCACATGTTAGTTTTGCTGTCACTGTGCTGCAGTATCTGAATGGCTTCACGCTGGCCCTCAGGCGGCAGCGTGAACACGTGTCCTGTGGAGCTGCCTCTGTCATTTGCCCCTGACGTGAAGTGTTGTGTTGTTCCACAGCATGGAGAGTCCAGATCTGATCGCATGTTGCTCTTTTTTTGTTGATTGATCATTTTCATGTTCAGGTTTGATCCGGGAGGCTGTGAATAGCTGGTAAGTGGAGCTTGTCTCTGTTACATCCTGTGTGAGCTGGCAGGAGTATCTCCATCTCCATCGAGTGGAAAGAGATGACGTCCAACACAGTTTCTCAGTGTTTGCCTCTGTTCGATCACATTTCATTTGTTTTAGCTTTAGTATTTTTGGACAGAGGTTCGAGCTTCGTCCGTTTGTGAAAATTTCATGTCTGATTTCAGCATTTAGGATTTTATCTTTGTGTCATCCTCGTGCCCTGAACGGTTTCGACCCCGAACAATTTATATCGGGAAATAGATTTCAACAGGTACCTTTTATCTGCAACACCTACTTTCAGATGCAGCAACACTAGTCAAATATGTTTTTAAAGGGGAAAAAAAATCTGACAATTCAAGGATAAATTGATAATATTATAATAATTCATAATAAGGATTAATTCATAACACAAACAAATACAATGCCCCAAATTTGAAGTCAATAATGGCAGTGTACTTTCTAACAATGTTTGTGTGTCTCTGTGTGTGAACAGTTCAGCAGGGTCTGGTGTACAGAGTCTGCAGAGAAGACGGTCAGTGGGCAAAGAAGAATACCAGCGAATGTGAGGACGACCCCGGTGAGGTGTGTGTGTACACAGTACAGTGTGTGTGAGTGTGTGCATGTGTGTGTATGAAGATGTAAGACACTGTTACCATTAATGAAGCTGGTAGCAGTGGCAGATGGCTCAACAATATTGTAACTTTCACTGACTTGACAGTTTAACATGACAAGATGTGAAATGACTCAGCGTGTGAACTCCCCCCATCTGTTCAAATAGGCCCTCGTTTTTCCCCTTTTTTTTTATCCAAATATAATCGACTGTGTGTGTGTGTGTGTGTGTTGGTTTTGCAGCAGCAGTATGGACGCATCCTCAGTCAGTTACGGATCATGTACACAGTCGGCTATTCTCTCTCCCTGGGAGCTCTGCTACTGGCACTGGGAATCCTCATCACCTTCAGGTAGAACATGTACGAAGAGGAAAGAAGGGAAGGATTGAATAGAGAGGGCAAGTATGAGAGAAAGAAAGGAGGGAACCGAGAAAAAACGGGTTAGGGTCAGGAGATGACAGTCGGAAGTAGGTCACAGAAAGAAAAGTAAGTAAGGAAGGATGAAAGGAACAAGAGAGGGAAAGAGAGAATTGGGACAAGGATGAGGGAAAGAACAAAAGAGGGACAAGGTTAAGAATGAATGACATGGGCTGTGTCCCAATTCAGGGGCCACGTGAGCCACAAAGGCCGAACTGAACTAGTCTGGTCTACGAAGGATTTCTGTGATCTGCGTCTCCAGCTTGTCCAGACTTAACCGCTGTCGCCTAGCAACAGAGTCTTAGTTGAACAGGACCAGAAAGTTTTAATGCCCCTTGGTTTTATAACTTGTGAACCGTTTGCTGCTCAGTTGAGTTGAAGCCTGATAAATACATTCACGCATAAGAATCAGATGTTATGGTCCCATCCCTTGCCACTGCCTTTATCTCTTTGAAACACAGTTGGCCACCTGAGGAAAATTTATCCTGGGATAGTCTGGCCTGAGAAGGATTCCACCAGTTGGATCCTTTGCAGCATTTGAAGGACATTTTAAATGGGACAGCCTAGTCACACCAGTGTGGTCATTCAGTATTGACATGCAATCTCTTTCCCCTGAATTGGGACACAGCTATTGAATGAAGGAAGGAAGGAAGGAAGGAAGGAAGGAAGGAAGGAAGGAAGGAAGGAAGGAAGGAAGGAAGGAAGGAAGGAAGGAAGGAAGGAAGGAAGGAAGGAAGGAAGGAAGGACACATGTGGTAAGAGGGAGGGAAAGAGCAAAGCAGGGAACACAACATGTAACATTCCAATTAAAGCCATCACACACTGTGACTCCTCTGCTGCAGGAAGCTCCACTGTATGAGGAACAACATCCACATGAACCTGTTTGCCTCCTTCATCCTGAGAGCCATGTCCATCCTGGTGAAAGACGCCCTGCTCACCCTCACTCTGGACCCCAGGAGCAGCAGCGACACGCGGACACATGCTTGGGTCAGCACACCATTCAGAGCAAACACCAATATGAGTCGTGCTCATCCTGTTTGCAAGACATTGTATAGGCCCTGATTCCTTTCATTGCACGTCCTTGCTCTGGAATAAACTGAATGTTCCTTGAACAAAAATCCAAATGTAGCATATAGCGACAGAGAGAGGGGGGCAACACATAAAGCCTACATACAGAAACCAATTCACATACTCTGATATTAATGAAAATGTTACCTTCCCATTGGGGATAGATTGTGCCTAACTTTTCTACCAGAAAATTGTATTTCCTTCCCGATAAAGTGTGATGTGCTGGAATGAATCCTTTGAAAGGCTTGAAATGACACAAACTGTATCATTAACAAGAGCTTAAGATACTGAAATCACGTGAGATTGGAAGTTTTGATGCCACAGAACTATCTCAAACACACAATTAATGTCTAATAATTAAATAGACATACATGTCATATAAATTGAAACAAAACAACATTATGTCTGCACCAGTCCACATGTAGGCGAATAAGGAACTACTATTGGACTCAGTAGAGCACTTCACCTCCACCAAGGCCCAACAGTCCCATTGAATTACAATAAGCCTTACAGCTAAGGCCACATTACATTTTGCAGCTACATACTGGTAGAAGTTACAGGTTTTTCAGCCCTAATGTTTCCATACAACAGCTGAAAAAGCTTATGAAACCATATTTAAATCCATTGGTTCCAGATTGTTATTTGGAAAGAAATAGCAAACACTCATATATCCCAAGCCCCTTAATATTTCTGTAAATTTTTCATCACCATTAAAAAATATTTCTATGACAAATAATCAAAACCACAATGTTAGTGATGCAATCTTGAGTCGCACCAAAATGCTTCGGCTTCTTCCCCGACCTCCTCCCAACAAGTTCAGAATTATATATAGTTTAATCCTGTAAACAAACAGACAAATGCAGATGTAAAAAATAACCTTCTTTGAGCAGACAATAAATAATGTATTGATTACTGATATTTTCTTGTGCTGAGGTGTTAAAAATATTGATGCTGTGTTTACATTTATTTTGGAACTCATGTTGTGAAGGACAGCAGTCAGGCGGATTTGAGCAGTTTGTGTTTAGAACAGTAGACGTTGACCTCAGAGCTGTTCCAGTGACTCAGTTAATTCAACTGAGCTGAAGCAGAGTGTTGTTGTGTCAGTCCCGTGTGAAGCCCTGACTGCAACTGACCTCTCCTGCTTTTGCACCTTATTTCACACCGTCCCTGTCCTGTGTGCACGTCAGGCCGTGATGTGGTGCCGTGGTGCCATGGTGATGATGCAGTACAGCGTGATGGCCAACAACTATTGGCTGCTGGTGGAGGGCATATACCTGCACAGCCTGCTGGTCATCACAGTGTTCAGCGAGAGGAAGTATTTCTTCATTTATCTGGCCATCGGCTGGGGTAAGAGCCAACACTGGTCCACTCACAGTGACAGGAAATCATCATGTAGCTCTCCTGAAATACATAACGCAGATTGTGAGAGACAGACACTGCACAGAGATCAACAAACGGTGCCCCGACAGATCAGGTGTTAACAATGACAGTCATCAACAACAGGAAGTATCAAGTAAGATGTGTAAGATTATTTATTGTTGTTGTACTGCTGCGGACAACAACCGAACAAAGATTTAGTTGCAGTCTCTAAAATTTGAAAGGTTTCTTTTCAATCCTACAGTTGTTTGCCTCTTTCAACTAATACAGCTTCAGACTAGATTAAATAAGTGAACCTTTGAGCTGAATTTGAAAAGATTCACTCGAGCTGTTCTTAAGATAATGCACCTAAGAGGCAGAAGAGCTTTTGAAGTCACAGTGACCTTTGGCCCTCAACTACCAAAATCAAATCAGTTCATCAATGACTCCAAGTTAACGTTTGTACCCAAAACCTGTTTTGTGGTCACATTTCATTTGACCTTCCACCACCGTGATTTCATAATTTTCTCCATCAGTCCAACTGAATATTTGACCAAAGTTCCTCAAGAAATGTTTTGAAATATTTTGATCACAAGAATGGGACTGATGGAGAGATGAAAGGACAGACAACACAAGAACATGATGCCCTCTGCCACTGGCCTTTGACATCACATCCAATCTACACATCCATGCTCTCTGTTAACTCGGGTTTCCTCCCTCGTTCTCAGGTGCGCCGCTCATCTTCGTGTTGCCGTGGATCACAGTGAAATATCTGTATGAGAACGAGGAGTAAGTTTAGTCCACTTCCTAATAACGTCTAACAGTCTTTCCTTTTGAGCTCCTTGAATCTTCTAATACTCCTGTGTCTGAATATGTCAAGTCTCATTGGATACAGAAAGAATATCTTAATTGTAATGATAACTCAAAATTGTGTGTGTGTGTGTGTGTGTGTAGGTGCTGGGAGAGGAATATTAACATGGGATATTGGTGGATCATCCGCTCTCCTATTCTGTTTGCTTATCTGGTAAGTCTCATGTCCCCTTATTCTCCGTCTGACATTTTATGTAATTGAACAAAATTATGTAAGAGTTCAGGCAAAGAAGTCCAGGGACACACACAAACACACACACACACACACACACGTACACACAGGGTATCAAGTTGAAGACTTCCTCTTGTGTTTCCTGCCTCTTGTTCCCATAGAGACACACTTGTAAGCATCCAAGTGCATATTAAGAGTAACAGTCACGACCATTGTGACCTCACAAAAACAGTTCCTGCACTAAGTCGTACAGTGGTGTACAAACTGTGTGGAAAATCTCTCTTTATTGTAACAGTTGAAACAGTTGTCGCATGGTTGTGTAACAGATGTGATGTCCCATGTCCTCCTACAACAATCCCTAACACAACCCTGCAGTTCAACTAGTCTTCACACACACACCTCAATAAGCTGTGTTTGCGTGCAGTCTCACACACATTGTGATCAAGTGCAGACCCCCCTCTGATGACAGAGAACATTAATTATTACAGCACTCATGTTTATAACGCTCCAAGTTTGGTAAAATGTGCATTTTGTCCCGATGGATGTGTTTGTGTATATGTGTGTGTGTGTGTGTGTGTGTGTGTGTAGGGCCAGGTCAAATCCCACAGACCACAAAAAGACTCAGGATTTACTAAATGACAGTCCAGTTATGGGCATTTTAGGCAGTCTCTCTCTCTCTCTCTCTCTCTCTCTCTCTCTCTCTCTCTCTCTCTCTCTCTCTCTCTCTCTCTCTCTCTCTCTCTCTCTCTCTCCACATTGCTTAAACATATTTTGCCTACATGACTGCCTCCACTTAAATTCTATTCTCTTTTTATTACAGATCAACTTCTTTATTTTCATCAGCATCATAAAGATCCTGATGTCTAAACTCAGAGCTCATCAGATGAGATACACTGACTACAAGTTCAGGTGAGAGAACTCTGTCCCATTTCTAAAAACAGGGGGGGGGGTTTGCCATGCAGGTGGTGTCCAGTGCAAATGGAGCTCGATGAGAAAGGTGAGTCTGAACCACAACTGCCGGCCAGAACATGAACAGAAATAATACTGCAATATTAAGCAGGCCTGAAGAGAAGGTGGTTATTAATCACTATTTATGAAATTCTAATACACTGTTAACAGCTGCTTTAAAATCTTTTCACTTTGCATTTCAATTCAGAATTACTTTGCTGAAGAGCATAATCTTCATATATATGTTAATACCACTTAAAGTTTTGTAATCATTAAATACTGTCAATTCTCAAAACACCTCGATGACAATGAGTCAATGGGATGGAGGTTGTACGTTGGTAAAATGAGTAGTAGCTGACTGTTCTAGTTTCTTGTAATATAATCTTTGCAACTGTTCCTGATTATCTATCTGGGTTCCAGACTTGCAAAGTCCACTCTGACTCTCATCCCCCTGCTGGGGATTCACGCCATCCTCTTCACCTTCGTCATCGACGAGTCGGTTCCCAAGGGCTCCATGCTGCGTCTCATCCGTCTGTTCTGTGACCTCCTGTTCAACTCCTTCCAGGTGAGAGTCGACATTACAGGAGACCTAACACACTTTTTTTTCAGAAAATATTTAACATAAATATGTTTCCATTTGTCTTTTTTAAATCTTTTTTTGGATGTAGAAGATGAATCCAAGGGACTTGTTTCTTCAATGTATATGTTCTTTCGGAAAACTTTGATTATAATAAACTAGGTGCTTGGCTATTTTTTTATTTATGTGTTCAGTCAAAGTGCAAGTTGGTATCCATTTTACTCGAGTTCTACTCCAAAATGTTTCACCACTTTCAAATTGGGAAAATGTAATAACCTGGACTTGGAGTAAACCACAGTACAAATTTATAAATAATGAACACAGTCGGACCTCTTTGTACTAACAGTTGCTTTGTGTCATTTTCTCATGAACACGCAATGGTTCTGTTTACATAAAGAATGTATTGTGTACCATAGAAGACCGGCAATCATTTTAATTAATTTCCATCTTTAAACTCCATCTTTGCAAAGCTGATTTCTTGAAAAGTGTGACACTGGCCAGACATCGTCTTCCATCCCTGGCCTAGTTATGCATTGTTTTCCTCAGTATATTACCCACAAACACACACACACACACACACACATACAGACACAATCCTGGCAATTCACACTAATCCAAAGATCTGGCTCAGGGTTACTTTGCCATCAAATGGAGACGCCAGATCAATGTCATCTCGAGTTCTTGTGAACATGATATATCAGGAATGGAAAATGTCATTACATCTGGCACAAACATTCACATGGAATCAAGGATGACCTGATTGGAAGTTGGGGGGGGGTCAAAGGTCAAGGCTATAGGATCTCAAGACCGCCTTTAGGTAATTTCTTCAAATTTTATATAGACATATATAATGTCAAAAAGATCGAAAAACTGCTGGTATTTTGTTTAGCATCTAATATAGATAAAATACTTAAAGTCCACTTTCCATTGCAGGGCCTGCTGGTCGCTATTCTCTACTGCTTCGTCAACAAGGAGGTGAGACAGATGTGCTTGTATGTCAAGCACCATCCTAATTCAAATTCTGCTATAGCTGCACTTCCTTCCTTTCTTTTTGTAATGAAGGAAAATTATAAATTTTCTTCGGTGTTCCTGTTGCTGGCTTTTATCCGTCTTGTTTAACTTAAAAGCTCCATCTTTGCTTTATACTTTTGTGTACAAAGTGGGATGGACAGAACATCATCCATTTGCTAATCTCAATGTATTCTTTGGCAGGAGACGTCCATCTAATATAGTGCTCTGTGCTCTTATTAATCCTCATCATACACCTTCATGTGTCTGTCCACCCTCTACTCTCTCTGCCGTCCCATAATCCCTCAGGTGCAGTCTGAGATACTAAAAAAGTGGAAGAGGTGGAAGCTGGGTAAGGACATTGATGAGGAGTACCGCCACACCCACAGCCACACGCCCCAGGTCAAGAGTGGCAGCATCGCTGCTGGCAATCTGCCTGATGACCCCAGCGGCGACTCACCCCGCCTTAACAATACCATCAGACACCCATCATGCGCCATCGCACAGGAGGAAAACCGCCGCCTGGTCGTCTCCTACAGTAACGGGACGGGGAAGGGCCGGTCCACCAAGGGCAAACACTCCCTGCAGTTCTCTTTCCGGCCACGCCGCGGCCTCTGCAGCCATGGTAGCACCACCATAGAGGACGTTTGCCTGGAAGAGAGGGCGCACTGCCACCTGTACTCTCTGAAAGGAGAGGAGACCAATGTCTGAGAACAAGCTGACGTCAGAGAAATAAGGAAGTGACCTGTGGGGATCAGGAGGTTAATATTTGCATAATGCTACAGGAAATATGTTTTCACCTGCCTGGCTGCCAATTCATAGTTAATGGTTTTAAGGACCTTGGGCAAAAAAATAATTGATGACTTCAAGCATCAGGAATAATTTAGCTCTGTGATGTAACAGTGTGTGTGTACGTGTTTGTATGGTTTAATTTCGGCCCTTTCACTCCGACCTTGTCCAAATCTTTCCATCTGTGCTGTTGTTGCCATTGTGAATCATGCTTGTGTTGTGTAAGTGTTTGCAGCAACGCACGCTTGTGGTACTTTCCGACAAAAAAAATATGAATTTGTTTTGTTTTATCTTATTTCTTTTTTTCTGGTTTTATTTTGTGCCAAATGTGGACGACATTTTAAATCCTGATGCCTTGACACTATAATAAAGAAAGGAGTGAGCTAATCACTAGGGACCACTGATTACTTTTACACAGTGTTAGCCATCAGCCTCATAGCGGACGGACGCTGTCATCTGGATATCTGATATTTAGCTTAAAGCCTACAAGAAAATAATTATAGTACAATATTGTGCATTTCACCTCGATTGAGCGAAGCGTTAAATCTAATTCTTTCTTGTTTTGTTTCAGAGCTATTCCTCTTTTTTAAACAGGTTCTCCTGTATGAATGTATTCGACCAATGGAGAAATATGTAACACTTAAACAATGTGTTTAACTGTATGTATACTGGAGTCGCCCAGTGATGAGACTTGATTTTAAAATAGTATTCGCCTTCGCACCCACTCAGAAAGTTGGATCATCATCATCATCATCATCATCATCATCATCATCATCATCATCATCATCATCATCTGGCTCCATTCACCATCCCTGCAGCTGCCCATTTAGCTAGGTATTCAGTATTGTTTAGAAATGGAGGCAGAGGGAGAAACATTTGTTTTCTTTTGCACAGAACACGAGATGCACTGATGAGAGGAATCCTTTTTAAAGTGAACATGTTACATTTCACAACATAATGTGAATATTCTGTGTTGAAAAGAGCACCACATTGCCAATGGAGGAACAGTTTCCTTTTTTGTAATTCATGACTAAAGATGTGCCTCACGGCGCCACTTTCATTACTTTCATTTCAGGAAAAAAGATAAATCAGGTTTAGGAAATTGATATTCAGTGAAGAAATGGACTTGATTGAATTGTCAATCGATTTGAAATCACAATGGAGCCGAACAAGGATTTTCACGAATTCCTGATAAAGTTCTAGATCAAGCACGGAAAACAAATGTTGTTTGAAGCGTAGCAGAGTGCACTGTATAATGTAAATATGAATAAGAAGTGAATACTATAAAGACAGAGAGGGGGATGGGTGGAGGGATTCATTGTTCTGTGTTTTTGCTCGCAGTCCAGGTGACTCAACGTTGAAATTAAACATGGCTAATTACCTTGAGAAAAGACGAGAGTTTTTTTTGCAGAACCTGATTGTGCCTCTCTCCTTTTATTTGAACTGTTTTTAGAATGAACGCGAAAGGTTTTACACAAAAAGCCAAATTGTTGTGTCTCGTGTGTCTCTGTGGATCCAATTAAAGTGAATTCTGTCAGCAAACAAAAAAGTGTCAGTATGTACTGTGTCAGTATGAGAACCAGACACGAGTGGTGCAGATACAATCGCTCTGTTGCTTGCAGTCTTCTGATCAGGAGCTAACATGCATCTACCTACTAATTGCACAAATAGTCTCTCTGTCTGCGGAACGAATATCCAGCATATTGTTAATGGCCCAGGGAAGTGCAGTGTCCCATTTGGTGCAATTTGGAGACACAATTAAATAAATATACGGCATGCAATGTATGAAAAATACAACAATTTGAACCAAAGTGAATCATTAAAATGTACATGTAAGCCACACAGTGCTCAATGACTATAAATCTTCATTGCAGAAAAAACAAACCGGACGAACACACAGTTTTCTAACTTCACTTTCCGTGATTGACTGTTTCTAAAAAGCTCAGCACACAATTTCCAGCAGGGAATAATTCTGAAGTATAGACCCACGTCAAACCAACAATCAATTTTTGTACTCCGCACGTCAAATTTGTGATATAAAAGTGAAAAAAGTAACTGATATAATGTGGAGAGTTTCACTGCAGAAAATCGTACTGCATGTTCCTGCATGATCTGAACAATAAGTCAATAAATCAAACAAATTCCTCCTGTGAGTGCACATATGTGTGCATATCATTGCACAGTCATTCCACACCATGCCCGACTGCAAAGCCGATCAGTGGACGTGTTATCAATCAACACGCGTGTTTCCATTGGAGATTACTGTAGCATTAAATTATAAACTCATGTCAGTCTTGATGTGCAGAAGGTAATAAGTTGTCAGTGGATGAATTATAGATTGGCCAAGCACACGTGCACAATAATGTGTGTGTGTGTGTATGTGTGTGTGTGCGTGTGTGTGTGTGTGTGTGTGTGTGTGTGTGTGTATGTGATTGATTGATCTGGGAACCTCTGTGAAAACAAATCTCTCATCATGCTTGTATATAAACCACTGGAGCTGGCGGCGGCTCTGTCTGAGAGGCAGGATGAAGCCACCAGAGAATATTCACTACATTATAATGTCTCACAGAGGGAATAACCTGAATGACACGACAGAAAATATGGTTATGACTACACGATAACACAACAATAGATGGAAGATATTAGAGGTTTTGAGACTATAAAAAAGCCCCTGCAAATCAAATTATCTGAATCCCATTAGTGCGTGATGTGGGTGCTTTGCACATTTTCAAAATAATCAGGGTTATTTGTAATATTTGATATAAATAACTGCATTCAGTAGTTTCATAATGGAGTGTACCTAGGCTTAAAAAATTCACTAGAATAGCATTTTAGCTGAATTTTTTATGTGTTAGATATAACAGATCATTACCGGATGGTAAAGTAGCAGCAAATATGGTCTCAACAACCTTATAACCAACAATTTAAAAAAAATAATTTTATTTTAGACAAAGAAAAGAGAAATAGTTTGCTAGGTTTAATCATGGAGTTGCTAGTTAAATTAAATAAAAACGAAATTGATCACAAAATAAAAAAATATGTAAATAAATAAAAAAGGCCCCAACCCTTTACTCTGGTTTGACTCAAGTCAAACCATGTTCCACTATTTTCTTCTTTCCTAGTTCAAAGGATCACTGCTCTAATGTTATTGCCATAATTAAGTATTCTCCCCCAGGAGTTAGATCAAGGTGTTCAATACCTCCATCAAAAAAGAAGATTTATCT
This sequence comes from Platichthys flesus, assembly GCF_949316205.1. Taxonomy (NCBI): domain Eukaryota; kingdom Metazoa; phylum Chordata; class Actinopteri; order Pleuronectiformes; family Pleuronectidae; genus Platichthys; species Platichthys flesus. The sequence goes on from NC_084949.1 coordinate 10,016,040, forward strand.
GGAATTCATAGTATTCCTTAAAACCAATGATGTTTATACAACATCATTTCAAGCCAAGTAGTTGTCTCTTGTTATGTCAAAGTTCTCTGTAGACAGGGCTCACAGAAGAGTTGGTCTGAATGGCACTAATCCGATTTTTCATTTTTTCCAGTTACAATGTGTAGGTTGGACTGGTTGTTGTCTTTCCTCTTGGGAGCAATCATCAGACATTTTAAGGACATTGAAGGTCTAAATAATTAAATTCATCATAAAAACAAAAAAACTTCTAGTTGTGAAGAAAGTATTTTGTTCCTCTGACGTCTGATCTTAGAGACACTGTTCAGCATTGAGTAGCTACACTTTTAATTCATTTTTTAAAGCTTGGCTTGCATCTAGTTCATTTAATTTAAATTAATTCATAAATTTCGCAAAACTTAGCATTCCCTTTTCTGCATAGCAGAAAAGGGAATTCTTGAGGGCTGACAGACTGTGCAGTGATGCTTGCAGGAGTGAGTGCCAGTAACATCCTCTGAATGTGAAAATACAGATTACTTATACTTATCTTCTAAATTCTGCTTTTGCAAACATTTACAAAACAAGTGTTTGGACCAAGGGGTGAAAGTGTTCCAACTTGCTGTTGACAAGCAAACGGTTCAGCGTATTTTCTTGCTCAGGCAAGAAATTGTAAAACCCAAGCTAAGACATCACTAAAGCGGATCAAACTTTAGATTTTGTACTTACCCACACAGGCATCATCCATTTAAGGACTGTCATATTCTTCTAACTACCAGGAGCAGCTAATGCTCCCGATGGGCATTGGTGAAGTCTGCAGGGAGGATTGTGGAAAATACATTATGACCATGAAGGGTCAATGAAAATCCACACATCCTCCACAAAACTCTCAGGATGAATCAGTTTGTGGTGGATTTGCTTCATTCAAGCAAAGTGTATTGGAAAAATGTACCAAGTGTGGTTGAAACCTATTTTGTAGTTGGAAAGTAAGTTTTTGCAGCCCTGTCTAAAGACGTTTATGACCTGAGCAGTTTTATGTTCCAAACTTTATGACCTGAAAACTGCCAGACCCTTTAGCCACTCATTACTCTCCAAAGAACTGAATGTATGTCTGTTTATCTCCAAGGGAAGACATATGTAAATCAGTTGTCTGTGTTTTGATTCCTCTCTCAACCTGCGCCTACAGAACCAGTCTGAACTGGTTCTGAGGGATAGCCTAAGTCCTCCTATATGATATCCTTGCATTTGACTGTTCTCCATCTTCACTCTGAGTTCCCTGTGACCCTCTGTGTTGATCCTTACTGCAAAAAGACCCTATTAAATACACAAAGACAAATTTGGTGTTTCCAGCCTCTTGTATTTCATCACAATTGTTAATCTGAACTTCAGCCAAATGGCTGAAGTTCAGATTAAGATCATGTCTATTCCAGGTATTTATGACATGCATTCTGTTCTATTTTAGTTATATGTTAGGGTCTTCATGTGTCCAGCAAATACTCAGTTTCATAAATATTTCCAGCCTGGTTTAAAGTGTGAATGCAGAGAGTGGGTCTGTGATTGAAAGGAGATTGAGCAGAGCATCATTACTGAGCATCATCTTCAAGTCCACTATGATTTCAGAATAAACAATCAAACATATTAAATTTGGTATAGAATGAATAAATAGGCTATTTGAAGGCTAAATCCAATTTTCTTCAACATTTCCCTGACCTTTAGAGGCAAGAATTGGTTTGAAATCATCTGCTTCATCATGGGCGGGTGTGCGTGTGTGTTTGTGTGTGTGGGTGTGTGTGTGTGTGTCTATGACTTCCTGTGAGTTAAAACTGGAGAGGAAGTTGTATCCACGCGCCACACGAAATCAGGAGGTGTTATTTTCAGAACAGGACAAAAACAGCTCCCAACAAAGACACGGCCATTTCAAAGGAGCAGAAATCAATCAGCCGTGACGTCTCTATTGTGGAAAGTACTTGATTCCAAGAACAAGTGAAGACTGGGTGAGGTTTAACAGAAGAGGAAAAAACACTGCCCACAGCTGTGTTACTCTGAGTTTGTGTATTCAATAAAAATCTGAGCACGCCTCGTGAACACAATGCAATTAGAGTTTGTGATATGAATCAAATGTTGTTCCCACAGTAAAGCTTCAATTAGAGTGGTCTTTCCCCTTGATGGACACAAAGAGAAGAAAATCTGACTTTCTGAAATGTTTTTAGGAAACGACTTCACAGTGGTCGATTCCAGAGACCTGGGTTCTCACAGAAACTCTGAGTAATAAAACGTGATTTCAGACGACAGACAGACATGGAGGAGGATCTATGTCATATATCTGCATGTGTAGGGAAACACTAAAACTGAGAGAAGAATAAGAACATCGGCTCTGCAACGCTTCCCAGTCGTCCTGTTCTTATTGTCTATTGTGAGTTTCATGCTCAGTATTCCGTCAGAGCCGACTACCAAGATCGGGGAGGCTCCAACTTAATTGATAGCACCAAGATTATTTTGTAAATCCCTCGCACTTCGGGATTATTTGGGCAGATGATCAGCTCCGACTGGCCTCCAATCGGAATTGAACACCTCCACTAAAGTCAAAAGGGGCCAATCTGGTCAAATAGCTGCTCAGTGGTCATCCTATAGTATAGAACAACCTAAACTCAAACAGATAATACTTTGATGGTGTCAGATGAAGTAAGAAGAATTCAAATTTCATGAATCTTTAAAAATAATATTTATTGTCTGTGCATAACTCAATAGCAATCAATTCACTTCTCATAATGGTCTATTGGCACAAGTTCACTATGTACATGCTAAATCGTTTTATTTTCAAAGTCTGTAATCCTCTATAATAGTAGTATATGCAAAGATTGTGACATTTTTACGATGTGTCTCAATAGGTGTGGAACAACACGAAGCTTTCATTTGCTTTCATCAGCCTCCGGTTTGAGCTGTGGACATTAAATTACTTTGTGTGGTGTGTGTAACATTGTGCAGGTGGTGTGACTGCTCTGAGTCTAGAGATCCAGACTGTCCCTCCTCAACATCAGCCCTGCCGGCCCTGTGACTGCTACAGAAAGCACTAACTGAAGGCTCATCAAGTTATAATAGTTGTAACAGCAATAAAGAAGCAGACAGAGGCAGATGCTGATTCCTTTTTGCACTTGGCCCTAACTTCAATAACCACTAATGACGTGTCGGCTCATCTGCCAGAAAAGTGCCACTGCTGCACCTCACGCCACTGAAAGGATTTCTCCTCGACCCTTGCAAACGTTGCCTCGCATCAGACCGACAGTCTCCATGTCTTCAACAACCTGATGTGATGAGATGAGCTGCATTTCTCTTTTTCACATATGACTTCAGTGAGTTTAATGAAGAAGTGAGGAAAGGGATGAGTGGAGCAGCCCAGAATAACACATTACGGTATAAGGCACATGATTGATGTGACCACTGATTACTCCAATGACAGCGTGTGGCGAGTGGACGAGCCCGCTTCAGAAAGCCCATGAATCACAGGGAATCAAGTCACGTCTGGCTTTGCATCAGCTTGAATTATATCCACTTGTTATTATAGCTCCTGTCTCGGGGACATTTGAGAGTCTCTACAACAAACACTCGCTGCCAATGCTTCACTGTCACTTTGTTAATAGGAGCCAGTCTCAAGTCAGAACAGCTGAATGATAATCCCCATGGCATCAAACCATTAATACCTCACTGAGAACATCAGAGTTTTTGGACAGGAGAATCTCTGTGGAAAATGGATTGATGAAAATGTGGTGGTAGTTCAGGTAAAGCTGTGGCAGGTCACCTGAGAGCGGGAAAACACTGTGAAAGTATAATCACACGGCAAAAGGCATTAAATTGTGATTACACCCGATGCTAATGACCTTTTATGTGACATCAATAAAGTGACGTATGTGAGGTGGTTCAGTCAGTCGACTTGAGTCTGCCGCCAGAAATGTTTTCAGTCTACTCTAAAACGAGGAGAGGATGTCGGCCTTCTGGACTAAGATGGAGAGCTGGTTCCTCAGGAGTGTGCTAAGGCTCTGCCCACCACTCTACTTATGGAAACTCTAAGATCAACAAGTAAAACTGTATTCTGGGAGAGCAGTGTTTGAGATTTGTGTCTAGGTACCTGTGAGCTTTTTAAGGTATGATGGTGTGTAACCATCCTGGGCTTTGTTGGTGAGGAGGAGGAATTAAAATGTTCAATTTCATAGGGATCTAATGCAGTGAAGTTTGCATCAATTCAAATTCAAACTAAGGCCTAGATGTAACAAAGGCTAGGACTCTTCTTGAGGTGGGATGTGCCTGATTTTCGCAAAGTTACAGAGGTGAACCATCATGACAGTGAAATTTGTTTTATGTGGCAGTAAAAGTCAAGAATAACTCTGAATAACTGTTTACTTGTCTGTTCCTTGTCTTGCAAAGAAGATGGTGAAAAAATGATGGCAGCCACAGGGTTGTGTGTAATTTTCCTACCTTCCACACAGTTCCTGCTCCTTGCACAGATTGGAATTTCATTCCAGTGGATCAATCACAGTTTCCACATATATTTGATCAGGTCAGTGTTGTATTTTTTTCCTGCTAATGATGTTTTACCATCAAAATTAGTTATTTCGACATGAGGGGCACTATGGAGCTGGAGAAATGTATTTACCAAGCAGGGAAGCTCTATAAAAATGAAACAAAAATTGTGAGTTAATTTAAATGTTTTATGGAAGGATAATACTTAATTGCTTACAAGTGCTTCAAGTGATTGTGTGGTGGGTATAGGAACAATTAATTGATTTAGGAAAAGGTTTAGTTTGTTAAAAGCTAGTTAGTTGGCTTCTGATTCATGAGGCTGTATCTGAGTTCAACAGCATGAGCCTCTGGGAACCAACCGTGTATGATAATGTATACATTTACAGTTTTTTTCAGTCGCTAACGAGAGTTTTTCTAAACAGTAGTCACATTTTCAGAACTCTAAACACGATTAGCACAACATCGGTCCTTTGTGGCCATACCATTCACACATTTCATGTTGTTTTCACACAATATGCAGTCAGTTAACACATTTATATAATGCTTACATTTTCTTAACAGACAAGCTATACCTCCAAACAAAATTATGGATTGTTTTTGTATTATTTACAAATGTTAACACAACATCCCACAATTGCAAACACAATATTCCAAACCTTAGATACAGTATAAAAACCTCTGCTTCTGTAATACAGTAATATCAGTTCTAAAACAATATATCTCAGCTGATAATAAACAAACAATTGAATATTTGACACACAGCTGATGTATGTTGTGTGAATTGGGTCAACCACAGCTGATTCCACTCTGGCTTAGAATCAATGGCATTACTAAAAGGAGGACTTTGAGGAGTGATGTTTTTGGAAACAGAAACCGAAAAAGATGTCTGGATGAGGAAGAGTTAGAGCAAGGGGCCCAGGGAGAAGAGCAGGCCCAGTGAGAGGAGCAGTGAGAGGTGTAGTAGTGAGAGGAGCAGGAGTAGTGAGAGGAGCAGGAGAAGTGAGAGGAGCAGGAGTAGTGAGAGGAGCAGGAGTAGTGAGAGGGGCAAGAGAAGTGAGAGGAGCAGGAGTAGTGAGAGGAGCAGGAGTAGTGAGAGGTGCAGGAGAAGTGAGAGGAGTAGGAGAAGTGAGAGGAGAAGGAGTAGTGAGAGGAGCAGGAGTAGTGAGAGGAGCAGGAGTAGTGAGAGGAGCAGGTCCAGGGAGAAGAGCAGGAGTAGTGAGAGGAGCAGGAGTAGTGAGAGGAGCAGGAGAAGTGAGAGGAGCAGGTCCAGGGAGAAGAGCAGGAGTAGTGAGAGGAGCAGGAGTAGTGAGAGGAGCAGGAATAGTGAGAGGAGCAGGAGAAGTGAGAGGAGCAGGTCCAGGGAGAAGAGCAGGCCTAAGGAGAGGGCAAGGTAGAGGTATAAGAATGCATGGTGGTGGCATTCTAAGGGCTACAAGGGCAGTGGTGAGTGATGGAATTCGTGCCACTATCATTGAGCATGTGATAAACCACGGTCTTTCACTAAGGGAGGCTGGTGAAAGAGTACAGCCCAATTTGGGGCGGTCAACGGTTGCGTCAATTATACGCATCTTTCAACAAACCAAAAGGTAAGTTTGCATTTTACATGGATTGTTTCTATTTTCACTTGACATGTCAATGAGGCCATACAGTAATGCATATGTTGATTTTTTTTGTCCCTCAAAAGAATGCAACGTCTTCCACCCTCTGGGGGAAGAGGTAAGCTCCTTTATCATCAACAAGAGCTTGCCATAGTAGATATGGTTGTTGCAAATAACGCAATTAAACTGCACGAGATTCAAAGCAGAATTTTGGAGGACCAAGAGATATTTCACAATATCAATAGCATCAGCCTCGCAACCATTACGCGGACATTGTCCAAACACAGAGTGCGGATGAAACAGCTCTACACTGTTCCCTTTGAGAGGAACAGAGGAACAGTTGTTGTGCTACGACAACAATATGTCCAGGTATAGTGTGTATATTCAATTCAATGTACAGTTCTATAAGCTTTGCACTTTTCAAGTAGGTAACCTACTCAGTAATAGGTTACAGTACTGTATGGTAAATAGTACTATAATGGCATGATTTACATAAATTTTGTTTCAGAGAGTTATGGAATTGGAGGCCAACCAGGCCCCTCATGAACACGTATACGTGGATGAGGCAGGATTTAATCTGGCCAAAAGGCGTCGACGTGGAAGAAATGTCATTGGAAAAAGGGCCACAGTTGATGTTCCTGGACAGAGAGGGGCAAATATCACTATGTGTGCGGCAATTTCAAATGCAGGATCACTCCTCCACAAATGTCAGGTTGGATCTTACAACACTGAGCGCCTCCTTGCTTTTCTCGATGATCTCCACCAGCGCCTGGTTCCAGAGCAGGATCAGGAGGGTGAAAACAGGAGGACCTTCGTTATCACCTGGGACAACGTGGCCTTCCATCACTCACAAGCAGTTACAGCATGGTTTGAGGTCCACCCAAGACTGATTCGTCTATTTCTTCCACCCTATTCACCTTTCCTCAACCCCATAGAGGAGTTCTTTTCTACATGGAGGTGGAAAGTCTATGACCATCAGCCACATGACCAGTTGTCCCTCCTTGAAGCCATGGATGCTGGCTGCAGGGACATCACAGTTGATGATTGTCAAGGGTGGATCAGGCATTCCAAGCGGTTTTATCCAAGGTGTATCGCCTTGGATAACATCAGATGCGATGTGGATGAAAACCTTTTTTACTGGGCTTTTTGGTGTTGCTTTTTTGTTCATGGATATTTTGTTAACTTTAAACAATACTGTAAAACGTTTTCTGTTGTATCATACTGTAAACAGTATTTCTACTATACCTCCTGTAGTAAACAGTAAAGAAAAAAAAACTGATTCGCTTTTTACTGGAATGCTTTTGAATGTGAATATTACATGTGGATATACAGTACAGTTCCCAACCCAAGAATTTGGCGTAAAAAACAGTGGATTGCATGTTTTGCATGCAAATACCTGTAAAACTGAAACATAAAAGTCTATGCAGTTTTTGTAATGTCCACAATAGCCAGTATTTTGAAACCGGGTGTACTTTGATTGGCTGCATGTTCCTTGTGAAGTGAAAACAAGAGTTATTCTTTGAAAGAATAGTTTCATTTTGAGTCAGATGTCCAGTGTTTTGGTAAAGTTAGTGTGTGCAGAGAAAGATGTCTTCTATTTTGAAATGAAGAGTTAGTATATAGTTAACAAAATGTGCTTTTGAGAAGAAAATGATCTATTTGGCCAATTGTGTTTTGTAGGTGTAAGTCTGTGTTAAGAGTTTAGAAAAAGTATTTTAAGTATAGGTAAGCGCTCGTTAGCGATGGAAAAAAACTGTAAATAGATGTAGTGTATTGGCAGTCACTGGGTCCTCTGCTCTTATCTCCTCTCTCATGCTGTGGTCTGTGTAAACAGTAGAACATTTTGGGAGAAATGTGTCCCCAGGGACTCTGCTGCTGTGTTTGTAAAACATTTTTAATGAAAAATAATTTAATCATCCCATAAGTGTGTGTATGTGTGTGTTGTCAGGGTCAGAGCTAAGAACATATATATAGTGGTTAGAGTTCAATTCAGGGGGGTGAATGTAAACAGTGGAAACTCCTCTTAAGTCTAGTGAACTTCATACGTGTGTATGAGCGTGTGTGTGTGTGTGTGTGTGTGTGTGTGTGTGTGTGTGTGTCTGTGTGAGCGTGTGTGTGTGTGTGTGTGTGTGTGTGTGTGTTGGGGGTGTGCTTGTGTGCTTATGCATGTGTGTGCTTTAAACTCTCAGAGCTTATCACCACAACATGTTCCTCTATATGTGGATACAAGCCAGTTCACACTTTGAAATGCAAAGCCACATTTGGTGCAGGCGGCTTCTGAATTTCAAAGAGCGCGAGGCGGTGTTCAGTTTCCCACAGGGACCGTTCCAGGGCATCAAAGCTGCCAGGCCCTGTGACCTCACCCAGTTTTATAACAGAGAGTGAAGAAACCAGAGCAGAGACTAATAATGTGATCAGGTTTGTCTCAGAGGAGAAACATGTGAATCAGCAATGGTACGATGGGAGAGCTATTGGATCTGAAGGCAAATGTTTTCTTTCCTCTTTCTGTCACTTTGCAGCTCTCTAGGAGTTTTACTGGCAAAACAATTCACACCTGTAACAACAACATTATGCAACAAGTGCAGTCGATCTGGAGTCTCTGCTCGTTGCCTGGTTTGACTATAAGAGATATGTTAAAAATGCTTAGTCTTAGAGGTGTTAAAGATTTTGATATCTGTTGATACATCCAGGCTAGCTATTCCTTATGTCTCCAGTCTTGATGCTGAACTAAACAAACGTAGGCTTTACGTCATATTGAGAACGCACACACACACACAAGTGGTACAATCCATTTTGTCTCAGGAAGAAACTGCATTTCTGACACCAAGATCCTCAAATGACTCTCTGAGAAATCGACAAAGATGTCTAAAATGGCCTATCTTACAATGTTTTACAAAGTAAAAACAAAAATTCTTCCTACCACTAAGTTTCATGGAAATTAGTTCTTGTGGATTTCATTAAAATGATCACAGTTATGATGCAATTGAGATTGGACGAGTTACCTCAAGGCAGAACATTGTTGCTGTATGTGGACACTGTGTTTCATGATGATAATTAGCTCATCATCATGTGCAGACATTAATCAGGGGTCGCTGTTATAAACTCTTGCCGTGCATTTGAGTGTGGCGTGCATGTCAGTGCGGTGTGCATGTGCCGCACATTTGGCGTAGACATAAGTGCACGCATGTGAGTGTGACGTACATGTCAGTGCGGTGTGCATGTGAGTGCAGCATACATTTGGCGTGCATGTAAGTGCATGCATGTGAGTGCAGCGTACATATAAGTGTGATGTGCTTGCCTCTAGAATAATCTGCCGGCCTCTCCTCTCTGTCCCCAAGGCTTTTCACCACTTTGCTGCCAGCACAGCTGCATTGTGTCTGTTTGTTATCACGTCTGATTAATTCATACAACGTGTCATGCATTCTTGTCACGTGTGTTGCTGTAGGATTATACAGAGGCTCGGTTTGGAGAGGAACAAGGGCTTTTGAATATTATTCAATTTTCAGTAAGTAGTGTGTGAGCCTTCGAGGTCAGTGACCCCGCTCAAAGATTCATATAAAGAGAACAGAAAGTCAGTGGAGAATTGAAAGCGCACAACGAGCCGAATCAACATGAATTAATTGAGCCGATAAACAAGAGTGCATCTATTAGTTTTATAACCCCCAGCTGCTGCAGCACTGACACCATCCCTCCTCCTCCTCCTCCTCCTCCTCCTCCTCCTCCTCCTCCTCCTCCTCCTCCTCCTCCTCCTCCTCCTCCTCCTCGTCCAAATCCCTTCTTTGTTTCATGCTTTCATCTGTTGCTTTTGTTGTTATCTTTAATTCTTGGTTTATCACACACCAGGTTCCAAAACAAAAATCATTTAGTATGCATTTGCTGATTGTGAACACCTAAAGTTATCGATGTGCACCAAAGGTTGATAAGCATCGATTTTATATATATTTTAAATGGCTTTTATCTGCAAAGTGCAAAGACACACAACTTCATCTCCTTCCGTGGTGATACCAAAGGCTTGACTTACTGATACTTCTTGTGTGGTTAATACCCATGTTTTGCTTTACATTTGGAGACTAGACTATAATTAACATGATTTACAGATTGTTTATGAAGGGTTATAAAACTGGACAAGACAATGAAAACTAGGCGTTCCCTGATGGACAGATTATGCTGGAACACGTCTCTAAGAAGTTGTAAACAGTAGGAAGTGGGTAGGAGGTGAGTTTATTGACCAGCATACACAGGCGCCTCTTTGCCAAGGTCATCTGGCACATGCAACTTGAATACATCATCTGGTGGTAGCGGGAGTGAGCTGCTAGTAGACAGTGCCAAATTTGAGAAAATTTATGAATGACTTCATAATGGCTATGTTGTCCACGTGATCTGATGTCAGCAGCTGTGTTGCTGCAGTTTTCAACTTCAAGATATAATTTGTAAGAATCCTTCATTAAAATGTCTAAAAACAAGTCGACTTGTGTATCTACATTATCCAAATGTTTCCAACAGTGTTTAAACCCAAAGACGTCACCACCTATATTCAATCTAATGGGACATTTTATATCGGTCACCTTTGAATTCAATTTCATCATGCCGTCGTTAGCTGGTTGGCCACACGGCTGCTTTTTTCCTCCCACTGTTTGTATTGGTAATTGGAGGACGTTTGCGTAACGTGAATTAAACATTAATAAATTACCGTATCACCTGAGTCACGTCAGGGATATTTTCTTCAGCAGTGGTGGTGAAGAAAACAACTCTCATGATCCCATGTTGCTACTCATTGTTGTGAAACAATATTTTTTTTAATTGGGAGATCCCGAGCTATGATCATCATCCACCCCATAAAGGCCTGGTCTTTCCACCACTTCAGTGCCGGATTATTCACTACTCAACGGTATCGTGTGCGCTGCAGAGACTCTAACCTTCACTGCCTCTGGATATCCTCTAACCTGTGTTTCACTCCTACTCAGAATCTCCTGGTGACTCTCCACTCTACAAACACTTCTTGGTTTCATCCCGGATCATCCAGCCAGCCAGCACCCGGCCGCTCCAACCTGCTCCTGCGTTCACATGAGTAAACTTTGTTCTTCATTCAACTATTTACCCGTCTGTGTCTGCTTCGGGGTCCGAACCTGACTTCCACCTTAACAGTCAGTGTCCGAGGAGAAAGTGCTGACACATCAGGAGGTGCCCCGGAAGCTGTTTCTAATCACCCTCCTCATCGGGCGGCACAAAACTGGATATTTAATAATTATAATATATGTATTTATACATCAGGTTTTGAGCTGTTTCTTAAAACCATCAACAGAAAAAGCTTGTCTCATGTGTAGTCTGAGTTTGTTCCAAACCTTTGGTGCATGGCAAGAAAAAAACTTCTTCCACAAACCTTTTATAGTTTGTTTTGGGGATATTGAGTCAGTCCGCGGTAGACGACCTTAGGGAATGGTTTGGAACATATTCAGATAAACATTCAGAGACGTATGAGGGTGTTGTACCATTAAGAGACTTACAAACAAATTCAATAATTTAAAAATCAATCCTCAGTGAGACTGGAAGCCAGTGTAGAGATGCTAAAACCAGAGAAATGTGATCTCTTTTTCTCGTGTGAACCCTGGCTGCTGAATTTTAAGTTGTAGTCGGTAATCCTGAATATAGTGCATTACTGCGAGAAAGTATAAAGGCTTTTTGGCATATTCCAGAGGGAGGTATGGTCTTACTATTGCAAGGTTTCCTAAATGATAAAAGGCAATCTTTGTGACATTGTTTACGTGTGAATTAAGAGTTCAGTTGTTTTCTCTAGTCTTTCTTTCCTCTGCTCAATGTGTGTTTGTGTTTGTGTGTGTGTGAGAGAGAGAGAGAGAGAGAGAGAGAGAGAGAGAGAGAGAGAGAGAGAGTACAGTGGTGGAGACGGCAGAGGATTCCACTGGAAATGTCTCTTCGACTCAAACAACTGATCCTGAGTCTAGGTCTGGATGTTTTGGTCGTTATCACAGAAGCTCCTTTCACTTTCACCCACTGTGACACACACACACACACACACACACACACACACACACGTCATCTGTTTTGTCTATGAAAAACTCTTGCTGTGCCGGAGATGGAAAATCCAGGAGTGGGCTAAAACAATGAAGTCTCATACCTTCAGCACATTTATCTCCTATTTGTCAGAAAATGAAAACATGGTCACGGCTGTACATCTGTCAAATTAAATCTAAGATGTACGGCCTACAGTTTATCATTTTAATAAGTCGAGTGATAAATTAATGTTTTCCCGTAAAAGCCCATATCCTCAAATAACTTAAACCTCCGTTTTTTCCACGATCATTGAATTTGTTTTTTTTATTTAAAGGTGAAGTAAGAACAAGGACAAGCTAAATATATTGTGAGAAGAAAGAGAGAGGGTGAGGGAGACGAGCAAGAGCAGATACAAAACATGAGATATCTTAAATCAAGGCAAAAATTATAATTATGAATGTTTATATATGGGCTTGGGTTCTTCCATTCTTTAAGCTTATTTTATTTATTTTCTTGCAGGTGTTTGTGTGTACAGTGTGGGGACCCCTGCCCCACCTAGGCCTTTCCACTAGGCCCATAGACTAAACACTGATGATAACACGGAGTATAAACTCTTTTCTGTACTAGGTATTTATGGATTCAGATTTATTAACACTTCTTAGAATGGTACTCATTAGAGTGCATACCTCTGCCAAGTCCAACCATCCGTTTATTATTCCCTGGGAAAATGATGAGAACTTTTCCAATGTTAAAGAAACTTTAAAATATCCTGGCTCCACCCATTTGTCCAGATCTGTGCCAAAAGTGAACGGGTTATTTTTTGTAATATATCCCATCCTTCCACCAAGTTTCAAGACAATTCGTTCACAGACATTGGATAATCCTGCTGAGAGACAAACCGAAAAACAGCAATGAAAACACACCTCTCTTTGGAGAACGGACCTATACTCGGAAATTCGGAAATACCTTTTCGGCTGGCCGAAGGTGATTTTGTTGCTGCAGCACCGCAAATGGCAAGTCCAGTTCTTTATGCTGCCCCCACGTATTCCTGTTCATTCAAAAATGCATCACATCCCTGAGGCTTAAGATGCTGTAACTGCTGTTTAACTGTGATGTAAGGCACCAAAACCACAGCCATTAAAACTGAACTCAATGAGCCTGAGGATTTATTCTTGACCTTGGAATTTTGAACCCACGGACTACTTACTCAGTGTGTAAAGCTTCAAGCTTCGTCTTGTGGTCTTCCTCAGTGACTTTGAGGTTTTGGTTCGGTGTTCACAGACAGTTGGTAGTTTGTTTCCAATGTTCTTACAGTCACTGGTCCCCTCTTATTTCACTGAACTAGCATTTGATAATTCATGTCAATGATGTCATACACCACTAAGCCTTCTTTGGCTGGTCCTTCCAGTCTTTCGCGTGTCTAAGAGTGTTCTGAATGTAAAACGGAGGTAACTGTGGTCACTGCTGATTCTTTAGTATTTCAAATGTTGGCTGCTATCAGAACATCAATGTAAAATGAATATAGTCCATGCCCTGGATCAGATGGCTCTATCCACTCTATCCGCTTATCACTCCTCAATACATTTAATTTTTGTGTTTTTTGTAATAATACTTTTAAAATGTAGATTATTACATTACATTACATATCTTTCAGCTGATGCTTTCATCCAAAGGGACTTCCAATAAGTGAATTCATACATGATGGTACAAACCCTGAGCAGCAAGAATAATGTCAACACATTAGCTTCAAAAAGGCCAAACTACAAAGTGCTACATGTAAGTGCCATGTAAGTGTAATTTTAACTTTTTGATTATTAGGCCGTCATCTTCTTTACCAGGATGTAGTCGTAAGGGATGTGTTTTTACCCTGCGGCAGAAGATGTGTAGACTTTCAGCTGTCCAGGCTCCCAAATGGTCGTGATTTTTAACCATGTCCTGGATGAAGACTGGGCCCGATCTGTACATAAGTACTAGTGTCTTGAATTGGATTCGGGAAGGGAGTGGAGGAGCAGTAGCCTGACGTTGTCAGACTCACAATTCTAGACAGAACTGCCCGACCAAAAATGTTGTGGGCGGGGCTAAGTTCGTCTGGCATCCAGGCTAGAGGAGCGGTGTAGTGTGAGAGAACTTATTGAGGTGACCTGAGCCTGGACCAGAACCTGTACTGCCTTCTGAGTGAGAAGGGGACGTATTCTCCCGATGGTGTGCAGCATGCATCTACAGACACATCCAGGGGTGGACTGGCTATCTGGCATTCGTCCCGGTGGGCCGTTGACCCAATGTGGGCCGGTCTGGTCCGCTATGTTTTTTTTTTTTCTCTTCTTCCTCTCTAAATTCCCTCCAATTGGGCCGGCCAATTGGCTACAGAGAGCTAGCAGTGTGTTGCCAGCATCAACACATATTTTTGGTCTATTGTTTGTCATTGTCAATCAATCATGGGCTGACAGGCTCAGACTGCCCTGACAGTGCTGTCAATCACAACACAAACCAGGGTGGGGCGGGACCTCATGGCATTGGCGGGGGGAGTCTGCTGTCGTTTACTGTTGCCATAGCAACAGTAAACTTTCTGAGCTGTAAATAGAGATGCAGAATCAAGCTGTATTGAAAACAGAATAAAAGTAAACCTATAGGGAATAATTAGTTTAATTTGAAATATTTGCCATTGAATTTATTGTAATCTTTCAATTAATTTATTGTTTACTGAGGTGATAACTATTTAATAATAATTTGTGTGTAAATGTGCTACTTTTAATGTAGTTTTCAAATGGCTGTGTATAGTGCTGTCTTGTGCTGTCTTTTCAGGTATTGTCACAATGATCTGACTTTTTGCAACCAACACACATCCAAAAAGTTCTCAACTCTAGGTGCAGGACAGAGGAAAACATTTTCTTTATTTTTCAGACATTATAATGTATCCATGTCCTTCTCAGGTTGACCACTTGACATGTGAGAGCCTGAGGAGTTGTTCCCCCTCTGTCCATGTTCGAGGACTTGCTCTCTGTCTGCCTCCACTCTCTGCCTTCACTGTACCAAAGTTTGTCTGTTGAGTCTCCTCTAGTCCGGTGAGTTTATCATTTTTTATGTTTTATGAAATCATACTTAATTAGTGATGATTAGAGACATTATAATGTTTCCATGTCATTACATTACATTACATTACATTACATGTCATTTAGCAGACGCTTTTATCCAAAGCGACTTACATTTTTTTAGAACACTCATCATTTTATGAGGGGCCATCTAGGGGTTCAGTATCTTGCCAAGGACACTTAGGCATGCAGATGGGATAGAGTGGGATTCGAACCGGCAACCTTCTTGTTGCAGAGCACCGCTCTATCCCCTAGGCCACGCTCTCCCCATTTTATGTCCTTCTCAGGTTGACCACTTGACAAGTGAGAGCCTGAGGAGTTGTTTTCCAGACCCAGGTAGAGCTGGCAGGGGCGTCACCCTGGGCCTGCCCTTTTGGGCTCGGCTTCAGCTGCAGATCTAAAGGCTGCTTCCAGGGGCATGGGGCCCTCAGCCTTTGTTTTTCTTTGCTTCTGCACTTAACAACATACATCACACCTTATTTTCACACATCCAAAGACTGTTAACACCACTGACGCATAACATATTTTACACATCCCACTACGTAGTTACAGCTATCTTGATTTGGAGTTAAATAAATTTACTTTGGGCTTGAGAGGTTTGTGTGTGGCCTCCCTTCTTGTTGCCATCTTTGAGCTAGGTGGTAACAGTAGTATGCATGAGAGAAGACGTCGCAAGATTTGTGGACTTCTATGTGGTGTCCGCTGATAATGTAGTGGGCTGGTCTGGACAGGCAATGCCAGGGCTGAATTTTTGTCCCAGTCCACCCCTGGACACATCTGAATTAGAAGTCCATGAGATCATAAATAACTCAGACTTGTCGACATCCACTGACTTTCCCCAATTCTCTTTCTCATCACTCACCAAGTTCCCCACTCTTCCTCTGTCCTCAACTCCATAAATCTCCATCTCAATCAGACAGATTTTCTTTTTAACTCAAGTTGAATGGGCTCCATCCTTTGTTTGATATTGATTGATTGCTGTCAGTAGCAACAACTTAATCACCCAACCAACTGCATTTAGTTCCCATGCTGTTGGTCATTTGTTGGGGAACATTAACCAACGCCGCTTTTAGAATTCCAGAAAATGTCTGGACAACACAAACCTGCTGTATTCTCACACCGAGTTTTCATAGTGGCTGACAACTGAAAAACTCAGGAGAATGTCCAGAGCAACTGACATTTGCGTTCTCTAATACAGCGCTGCAAAACTGCCAATGAGGTAACGTACCACATTGTGCTATCTTGCATTTAATGATAAGGCTGGGAGGTATTGTAATGACAACGTTCATCCTGTTAGCTTGTTAGCATCAACATATGCTAACTATTGGTTAAGCAAATGGCATTAGCTTTGTAGCAAGCCTACTTGATATTGGCGCTAGATGTAAAATCAGGAGATGAAAGTTAGACAAATAATTCCTAATGGAAACGTGTTCTGTATGTCTGCACTAAGTATCATGGAATTCACCCGAACTTTGACGAAATGAAAGTCAACATTATTATTTCCCTCTGAAACACGAATGTCAACCTCATGCTGCTGCTGCTGCTGGAAAGGTCAGGAAATCTAGTATTTGTCGAAAAGTTTCAGCCTGGACCAGATTGATAGACCAACCAACAGCCATAAAATTATGATTTCTATCAATTCTCTGATTTATAAGAAGATGTTTTCCTCAGTGTCCCGCCAAACTTCTGATTGATTGAGCATCAAAATATATTGTATGAACTGATTCAGGAGTGTTGCATGGGACTTTGGGGGTCAAGCCAAAGGGAAGTAAAAAAAGAGGACACAAGAGACCAAACCACAACATACTGTATATATATATCATCTAATCTTCAATCAGTTTTACAACCATAGTGGGTGCAGACTGTGCATACACAACACAATGTACTAACGTTTAAAACCAAACCCCCAACCACCTTCCCAGTTGCATGTACACATGCTTAAACTTTTCTTTCTTCAACCAAACCTCTGACATTACAAAACTTTTTGCAGAGAGCTAGTGGCACAGGGCCTCATTGGGGGGAGTCGACCATGGTGTTGTTGCACTCTCCTGTACACAGCCGATCCCAAAATTAAAAGTGGTTCTCACAAAATTTCTGTTGCTGTGGAATAAGGCAATCAGGCATTCTCTGGGTCCACGCCCAGGTCAGGGCCCTATTGCCGGTTTTATCAAGTATGTTGCGACGCACCTGCACTGAATGTATGAGCGGAGCTGTTTAAATCATTCAAAACACTGGAGATGTAGGCAGCAAGTCATGGGTGAGGAAACAAAGAGAATTGTATGTGTAGTTCAGTGAAAGCATATGTACCTAAGCTATCAAAAATGAAATCACCCATCTATTATTCATATGGTTTATCCATTGAGAGTCAAGGGGGGACTGGCGCTGATTCCAGCTGAGAGCTGCATATTGCAGGGATAACATTCACCCTTATGGTCAATTTAGTGTCTCCAATTAACCAAATCCCAATCTTTGTGTCTTTAAATTGTGGGAGAAAGCCAGAGTCCAGAAAACCAGCCTAGAAACGGGGAAACCATGCAAACCTCACACAGAGAGATCGCGACCGAATCAGGATTTGAACCGAGCACCCTTTTGCACCACTGTGTATTAATCATAATCATCTCCACAAACCAGGTAGGGATGACAGACAAGGTCAACCTCACCTTAGGAACAAGATAAAGTGACAAAGCCTTATCAAAATGATTTGATGGTTATGAGCACAACGTGAAGTGAGCAACTCCAAGAGTCATTATTTTATTTCCTGACTGAAGTAGCTCAGTTAATTAGCTCTGCCCTCCAGTGTTTAATGATTCACTCTGTTTTGCTCTCATGTGGCTTCACTGACTTCGAGGCAACACCTTGACATGCAACATGACTTGTCGTCAGCCTCAGGGCTCAGTCACTAGTCCTCTTCCCATTTTGTCTGCTTGTTACTGTTGATTCAAGTTTTAAAAGTGTTCAACTGAATTTGTGTTCTTTTAGGTTTTTAAACAGAGGCAAAGACACTTTCACAGTCTGTCTGGATGATTGAGTTTGGATAACCTCCACTCCAGCCGACCACAGCGTCAAAGACAAAGAGATTTCTCAACGTTTTTCACAGTGTCTGTGATTGTCATGACACTGAACTGCTAACACCATTTGGAGCTGTAATTTATTTAAATTGACTTCCTCCTTTGCCTTCCCTCCTTTTTCTTTTGTTTTTCTTTTGAGGAGAAAGTACACCATTTTTCAAAAAGTTCTTTAATGATGTGAACATGGAAACATCCGAAATCAATCCACGAGATGATTAATGACACACCATTATTGCTTAAAGGCTCTCAAATAGGTATTTGATGAAAAAATACTTACAAAACACCCACTTCATTACTGAAGGTATTGGTTGCTGTCTGCTTTTGTTGCTCCCATGCATGGGTTTTCGTAACTCTTTAAGCTAGTTAGTCAAGTGTTTTCTTTAGCCAATTTATAAAGCTATTCATCTCACGTTCAAGATTTTTGAAATAAATTGGCTATTTTTGTGTATATATTAGAATATATTGGAAAGTTTGATGAGCTGATGATGCCAAAAAACAGTTAGCTTAGCATAAGCTAAATACTGAAAATAATGGGAAGCAGCCCGGCTGGTTCTGTCAGAACAAATCAAGTTCACGAGCTAAAACAATTTTATAATTGACTTGGTTAAGAAAAAAACTTGTACCTTCCAAGTGGCTACACACCGAGAAGTTGCATTTTTATTGCTCTGTGTAACAGAATAAATAAACAATTACTTGGTAAGACGACTGGATTTCTCAAAAGCAAGAATCCATTTTGCAAGGCTCCAAGCTAACTACAGAGCTTTAAGATAAACAACAGTGGTTTGGGTTTAGACCCATCACTACCAGTTAGATTAATGTGTAACAAACCATCAGGTTAAACAAACATGTTATTAAGCTTTAGAAGTGCATAGAGTTGTAGTTTGTTCCCTCCAGATATAGCTTTAATTTAACACACAGGCATAAAAGTGATCTTCTCATCTAAATCTTTGTGAGAAAGTAATTCAGACTATTCCACAACATTTCAAACTATTTTTATTTGACTGTAGATCATGGTGACCGGTTACATATCTACATCTTAAAAGCCTGTTTAAGAGGTGATGTTTGAGACACACAGGTCAGTCAATTAAGCCATTTTCAAACCCTTGACCGAACTTTTAATTGGCTCCAGACTTTTTATGAAAGTTTCCTTTCACACATGAGCTACGCAGTGAAATCTCTGGATGATTCAAGTGACGGGTGGTGTAGCAGGCAGAGGCAGAATGTAATGTATTTTTGTCTGTGCAGAGATAATTTGTGTTTGTTTACAGCGTATCCACACATTACGTTATTACATTTGATTAAGCTTACGCTTTTATCCAAAGCTACTTATAATAAGTGCATTCAACCATGAGGGTACAAACCAAGAACAACAAGAATCAAGCAAGTAAAATTTTCTTCAAGAAAGCCAAACTAAATAGTGCTATATGTAAGTGCCATATAAGTGCTACCATATATGTATATATAATTATATATATATAATGACTTTTTCATCCAACCTCTAGTCGGAAGAGATGTGAGCGATATTTAGAATTTCTGTTGTCCTGAAGTCACTGGGGAGCTCGTTCCAACATTTAGGAGCCAGGACAGCAAAGAGTCATGGTTTTGTTGAGTGGTTAGCATGCAGTGAGGGAGCAGCATGCCGATTGGCATCGGCATGACCAGCGGTCATACTCTAACCAGGTCATCGATTTGATAACCAGTCTTCCCCATCTGCAGGCAGAGGTGTCTTTGGGCAAGATACTGAAACCACATTAAAAAGGTGCTGCCCATAGATGCACTGTTTGAATGTGTGTTTGAATGGAAAAATATGAACTGTAAAGTGCTTTGAGTGATCAACAAGACTAGAGAACTGCTATAAAATCAAATAAAGTTTACCATTCAGTGCATGTCTGAAAGCAGCGTATGTGACTTACATTATCCTGCTCTACTTTTTAGTTTTATGCTTAAGCTAAGAACAGTAAAGCTTCCAGCGTTAAAAGAACATTCACAATTTATTCCATGACCAACATTGTAAAGGGATTCACTCGTTTAATCTACTCACCATCATCCTTCCTTTAGAATGTTCTGTGTTCCTATGTTCTCTCTGTCCATGCATCCATCCCTATATCTGTCTGTTTGTCTGTACACTGCAGGGACTGAAGATTTTGGATCGATCAAAACAAGGCCAAGACAAACAAGAACTGAAAGGAGGAGGAGGTTGAAAGATCCCCCTTTAATAAAAAAAGGTGACTTTTCCATTTCTCTATTATAATAAACAGAATGAAAGAGAAACTGCAAATCCAATGATTTAGAATTCAAATGTAAAATATTTGATAGTTTATGTTTTTAAACCAACCAGCTTATTTAAAACGACCTCATTGTTCTGAAGGCTGTATGGTTTTGGTTTAGTATTTCCATGAGTCACCAATGCTGCAGGCTATTGATCACCCCCTGAATAATTAATATGCATGTGCAGGAATCCAAGAGAAAAGCCATCTTGAACATTCAGCTGTGGAAATAGGAAACCTCTGTTCATTTCTGATCTGTGCATGTGTGAATGTAACAGACTGCCATTGCAATGATTGTTCACATACATGCATTTTCTCAGCCCTTCACAACGGGTGTCATGTTATTTCTACATATAAAGCTGTGAGATGATTTGAAAGCCTGAGTTTCCAGTCCTGGATACAGAAAACAATTGAATGCAAGAGGGAGGCTGAGGAGGCGACGCGAGAGGCAGAGTCAACGTTTCTATTCCATACAAACGGAATTGCTTCTTTAAGACATACTTCACAAATTAGTACCATCGAGCTGCATTTGGCTTGTTTATTTGGATGTTAATTTAGTTGTTTTGCCTGCCTAATGTCTGTAATTATGATAATGGACTAATATGAGTGCTTTTGGCGGCGCGCTGTGAATGTGCATGACAACATGCCTGTGAGCCATAACTTAATATTCATACAAGTGCGAATTTCACTCATCTCTCGATATTATGCCTTTTTGTTCATTCTTTAAAGCTCTGCTTCATCGACACACATTAGAAATCGCTGTATCTCAAAGCACATGCTGAGAGACGCTGCAGATCGCTTTATGCACGCTCCATTTTTGCACTCAAATCTCTTGTAATGCCAGAAAAAGAGAGGGCCTCTTGCTCAAGAGATGTGGGCATTGTGAGAGGACTCAGAGAAGCACTTAGCAATGCAGAATCATACTGCAATTAACTCAATGACAATATTTAACAATATTCAGTTGTATTAAAGCAAGCCAATGACAAAAAGATTTAAGCACCACTTCTCGTTATTCATCCTTCATCTGGTAACGAGGGATGAGTCACAAATTTCAAGTGGTTTCACATAGCTCAAATCATTTCCAGAAGATAAAACAGGCCGTCTGCAGATAAGGAAACTCATCTGAGGTAATGAAGGCAGCACAGCGGCTGAGTAGTTTGATCTAATGCCCTGTAACCAGAATATGAACTGATCTTTCTTCTTCTTATATCCCGTTTTTGTCACAGAGCAGATGTTTGGTCTCCTCAGTGTTTTTAACATTTTGTCCTGACAACGCATGGATTGATTCTTTGAAGATTTCGATTTTTGGGGGGTTTCTCTCAGGTGCTCCACTTTCCACCAAAACTCCAGTGACATGAAGGCTTGATGTTTCTTAGAAGGTAACAGGGAAGATGAATATTTGCAGAGAGAAGTGACAGAAAACCCTGTGATGTTTGAGACTGATGCTGTTCCTAGTTTCATGTTTAGTGACATCCAGTGGTGATGTTGCATATTGTAACCAAATGAATACCACTTGCATTATGAGATCTTCACACAGGGAAAAGGAAACATTAGTAGGGCCTCCTTGTGATCGGTAAAACACAAAACGGATACAATTGGTTCAAAAGTCCACAACAATACAGTTTGCAAAGAGAGTAAGTTCCACAACTTGAGTGTCTGTTGATTTACATTCAACTACTGTGACTGTTCAGTTCACTTATTATTTAAGAGGACGTCACTGAGGATTGTAGTTTGGTGAAACAGTCCAGCACATCACGTATCTTTGAAACTACTGTACTAATCGGTGTCAAGAAAATGTTCTAGGTGTGGACAGGACATTTTTTCTCAGCATAAATACCATGCATAACAGATTGACAGTTTACTTTGTCAAAACCAACAGATTTAATTTTAGCCCAAACATCTTGTGACCTCTGACAGTTAAAAAGCAGGTGTTCAAATGATTCATCTTCATCGCCTCACCTTCCCTGTTTATTGTGTGTAGCAGAGTGGGGAGACCTGAGCCTGTCGCGCTGTGACGGATCCAGGGAGGAATCGGGTCAGGCTGGGTTTCAACCAAAATTCTGAAATCAAATTCCAGTTGCATTTGATTCAATCACCTTAGGTTGTTTTTTCTACTTAATTTGTTATCAAGCTGAAGGCGCCTCCGAGGAGGATATCAGAGGACATTTAGGCTTTAAACTTAGTGTAAATGACGCAGTTTCGAGTCAAATGTGAATGTCGGGGCTTGCGGACACTCGGATGACACCACGCAAGGAGTATGGAGGCATGTTACCTTTTTTCTGTTGTTTCATTACGTCTGAAGAACAGGTCACAAATGATTTAATTTGTATTGGATTCAGCTGCAAAGCTGTTTATCAATGAGACTCCACAAGTGTTTTTGTGGACTCAAACACTTCACCCACCACTCCATCAACATAGTGACGAGATAATGAGTGAATTTAAAATGTTCTGTGAACTATCCCTTTAAGGTCCCTCTTTAAACTGTATGAGTGCCAGTGTTTGGTTTGTGTGTTCCAGGCCGCTGTAGAAACACAACGGTGCAACATGGCGGACTACGTGGACAACATGATCATTGTTTCATTCCACTTGTGCCGGCAGATCCTGCCAAAGCTTTCACACTGGTTGTTTAATCTTTTACTCAAATACAGTGCACAGCTGAGATATCTCATACAGTATTCACTCAGCATCGATGGATGTTTGAGAGCAATCCATCTTAACTATCTATTTAATTGCAGCAAAAGGAGAATCATCTTTTACAATAAAGCTCATCTTTGTTTCCTAAAGAGGAAAGAGAAAGTAGAACAAGCTGCACAACTATTTCCATGTGTGTCAATTACATTGTTAAATGATTCCCTCCGCTACATCCTGCTTGTAAGATTTCATCTTGTTAAATGTAATTTGTGCCACATTTACATGTTTATCACATTTAACGCAGCTTGTATGTCCTATTCATCAAACACAAAAGGACATTGTTACACATTGTCAGAGCTATACTGACAACCTTCACTCGAGATGTGACTGAAGTCATTAACAAGATCTGAGACTTGATTTCCATTTTTGCATTTCTCAAAAAGTGGACAAAACTTCATTTAGAAATAATTTTGGAAAAACGTGTCCAGTGTTTTGCCGGCATTTGAAATGACTCATTCATAGAACGCATGCTGTCAACTTGTGTGATGCTGTGAATAAAGCACTGGAGTCCTTTTGAGCCTAAAAAAAGTATTCCTTCAACAAGAACTTATCTTTTTATTTATTTATGTAGTTTGTATTTTATGCAGTGTCATTTCTCTGAAATAATTCGATTTTGGTTGGAGTCTTTTTATTTATGGACTTTTTGCTTACTGCTTGTGTTTGGTTGTTTTTTTATTTTTGAAATGTTGCTCCTTTTGTGTCTGTAGCTTTATTTCCTGCCTTTTTTCCTGTTTCCCAGTCCTGCTGATAGTCTGCACCTGATCCTCCTTTGTTTCACACGTGTTCAATCATTCCACTCTCTCTTGTGTGTATAAGTCTCTGTGCTTCACCTTTGTCTTTGTTATGTTTCCAGTGTCATCATGTTCCAAGTGATTTTGTTTGGTTTTATTTAGTTTCTTTCGACCTAAGTTTTTGGACTATGCATGCTTTTGTATCTTGTCCTTTTGTATAATTATTTTTGCTTATTAAAGGACCTCTTTCGATAATTTAGTAGCCCCTGTGTTTGAGTCCTGCTTTTCCCCAATTCTGGACACATATGAGAGTTCAGATCAAATATCAAGTAATTTATGTTCATGTCTTACTTGATCTTTAGGATCTGTCCCTGCACAAAACCGAATGTTTGCTGATGTCATCACCTACAAACCAAGTGATGTAATTTCTTAATTACCTCTTAATAGTGGTTGTCTGACTAATCCAGTGACTGAAATGCCTAAAACATCCATGTGTTTTATTACCACTAAGATCATGAGAGTTCGCCTCCGATGACCTGTGACATACCCATGTCAAAATGGCTGCCCTTGACCCGCAGCCTTACCCACAATGCCCTACATTAAAGAGATAGGGACACTTCTAAATAAACCAGCAAAATTCCTGAAAGTGAACACATTTCTACATCTCATATCATCATATTAAAGTAACTTAATGGAGCCTTTAACTCAGCGTTGCTGAATTAAGGGAAATTGCCTTATAATGTTTTTTAATACTAGCCCCTTTTACTGTTTAATTCGCATTATAGTTATCTCTGTTTCCCTTTTATTTGCTCTTCTCTGTTGAACGTCCTATGAAAGACAACGCTTAAATTGGGATGCATTTAAAGGGACTGTTTTATTGACTGAAATGAAATTTCAAAGGTTGAACCTGAGAGGAATAAAACGAAAAAACATCAACATGCCTGTGCATTAAAATGCATTTTTTTTTAAACTCATTGCACACCCACATATTATATTTCTACCTTCTCTTCAGTCAATACTTTATTGTATTTGCCTGCCCTGCTACTTTGATTCGCAGCAAGGTTTATGCAGAGTTCAACTATAACTCATGTATTGCGTAACCTTTATTCACCTTTAACATTAAAATGTGTGTGAATAAGAATGTTTTGATCGTTATGACACAAACTTACAGTACGATATAATAATACAGTATATTATAACAAATATAAATAATACAAACTATAGGTATAGTTAGAAAGTGAATTAACTTGTTACTAACTTCGATTCACCAGTTTTTATTTTGTTCTTCACCAATTCCATTTTTAATCGCTGACCAAACCTCAGATGTTTCCAACAGACTGGGTGGATTCAAAATTCCCCTTAATGACGAGGGACATATCTGCAGCTCCTGCGTGAAATGACAAACTGATGGTCAGGCATTCCATTCAGGGTAACATATTTAAATCACCTTGAAATGTATTTGCAGTAACGGTGCTAAAGGCAGACATGTGGCCTGTGTGCGGGTGTTGTCCATGTGTGACCTTCCAACGAAGCATGCTGTGGGAGGAAAGGGTGGATTAAACTGGACCAATGTAAAGCAGGCGACACATTGATGTTGGTCACAGTGGTGGTGAGGGAGGTGAGACCTGAGGCGTTCAGGGTTTGATGGAACGTTTTGAACATATAACATCATGACAATATGCACTGCACACTTCATATCCACCCAGGGAAAGGAAGGGGCAATTTCAGCAGTGTGTGTGTGAGTGTGTGTGTGTGTGTGTGTGTGTGTGTGTCTGTGTGTCTGTGTGTGTGTGTGTGTGTGTGTGTGTCTGTGTGCTCTTTAATTGCGCCACTGTCCTCCTCAGGCATCCAGAGGTCTGTTAAAACTTAGTGCGCTCCTGAAAAAAATCTCGATAGATCAATATTTAAAAAAAGGAAAATGAGAGAATGGTTAAGACTCACCCAACTACAGGCGGTGAGTGACCAAACTCTTTCATGAGTAAATCAGCCTTAGATATACATCTATATATATATAGCTATATAGATATATATGCATCCTAATTATTTCTCAAGATGAAATAATTCACAAGGCAAACGAATGAAATTCCCAGGCGGTATATTCAAATGCAAATAGGTCTGAGATACTGTACATAAACACAAAAAATATATTTTGTAAAAACTCATTGAAGGTTCGATTTTATTGGCACAAACATATTTATAAGCAACGTAGTGTATTAGTAAATGTAAATAAATGCATAGAGAGGAGTAAAGGCCAGTAAAGACACAGGGACAGAAGGTGAGTGTGATAGGAAGTGAGTGTGATCAGCTAAAGAATAACAGATCACTACAGCCCCACTGTGGATATCAGGTGTAACTACAGGCACTTATTGTTTCCACTGAAGTCCCATAAACGGTCACTTTGTTTTACTTGCATTCACATGATTATCCAATCATTTCCAATTCAAAGATCTGAAATCATTTTTGTGTATTTGTGCAAATTCCTAAACAAGATTGTCATGTACTAAGCTATCAGGGGCCCTGTGTCTGGAGCCTTTGGTCATTTGCCTATTAATCCAGGTTGGTGTAATACATCCCTCTCATTGTTTCAAAGTCAACCGACTGTTGCTGTAAACCTGAAAATAAAGACAACAACAATTTCAAACTCGCTGAATTTTGGAGCAATACTGAATACACAGGAATACTCCATTAAGCAAAACAAGACGACAACACTACTTTCTGGTAATGTGATTATGAAATCAGGTAATTGAACCCATATAACGTAGTAATAAACAAATTTGGTTTGAAAACAAAAAATACTGACAATAAAATAATCGTGCAGATAAACCAGGTTTGATGAACAAATTGTTTTTTTTAACTTCACTCTGCACCATAGACTGTTAATAAAAACCTCTAAACACAACATCCAACTCTCAAACAATAAAAAAAGTGGCGTATTGTAGAACTGTTTGAGGTGGACTCGCTAACGAAAAGGGATAATTCTGAAGTAGAGTCTAGAGCAGGGGTGTCCAAACTATGGCCCGCGGGTCAACTGCGGCCCGCCATCCATTTTGAATTAGCCCGTATCAAAGTCTAAAAATATAATTGACCATAGCCCACTGTGTTGCACTTCTTAGTTTAAACACTAGACAGCACCAAACTCATAGCTGACCTGCCATCTGTCTCTCAGACACCTCCACCACGCCCCTCCTGCACTTAGCAACGCTTTTGGCGTACTGACAACAGTCCGCCCCGGTCATCAGTCAAGACCCCGTCCAGGGAGGGCGGGGTGTGGCGGCGGCTACCGACATGAGCGTAATTTACCTGCATTTGAGTGATTTTGCCAATAGTAGTGCATTAGAAGTGAGGTGGTATACCTCACGTTTAGTGAGTGGCCCAGTCCTTCCTATGTTTTTCTGCATGTGGCTCTAGGGAAAAAAACTTTGGATACCCCTGCTCCAGAGCAACACCACAGGACAACAGCCCATTCCAAACAGGCAGGTTTAGAACGGGCACAACACAATACAAATGTATCTGCCATATTACTGAAAAAGTGTTTCAGGTCCTTCAGGAGTTTTTTTGTGTGTGAGAGCAGCTCCTTTGACTGCAGAGTGCAGACCCTTTAAATTTAAAGTATTTTACATTAAAACTATATGACACACTGGAGGAAAGAAACTGAAAAAGCACAATATGTCTCCTTTAATGTTTGACTGGTCTTGTTAGGTAGTCAGAGACGGTCAAACTAACTCACTTGCAGTGTTTTCTTTGTGAAAGTCTGACAGCTGAAAGAAAGGGTTTGGGGAACGCCGGCACTTTGCCTCATTCCTCGCAGTATGAACAAATATCCAGTAGCTCCCAGTGATGGATACGATTTAACTGGGTGATATGTTTAACATATTCACTAGGGGCACTGAGGTCATCTCCTCTATGATTAGTAGAGAATAGTAGTACTAGTTGGTTCCACTAGCCTGTGAGGTGCAGGCCTAAACACTTGATTCTTTAGATAAAGACACATGTTGAGTCAAAGCAGGAATACTAAAAGTGGGGCATGCCAGGGCCCAACCAGTACGATGTTGATATGAAATATTGTGTCTTTACGTTACCTGCAAACATGCTGCAACTAGGATGTGACTCATAATCAGGATGCAAAGAGTGAGATGAGATGAGGTGAGGTGAGATGAGATGAGATGAGATGAGATGAGATGAGATTAGATGAGATGAGATGAGGTTAAATGAGATGAGATGAGATGAGTAAAATGAGATGAGGTAAAATGAGACGACATGTGATTGGATGAGGTGAGATCAGAATAGATGAGGTGAGGGGACATGCTATAAAATTAGATTCCATCAGATTAGATGAGGTGAGGTCGGATGCAATTAGATGAGGTGAGATAAGAAGAGGTGAGGTGAGACAATTGTCCTGACTTAATTTGCTGCTCATCTTTTACATGCCTGTCCTGGATCCCTCCTTTGCTTCCACATTGTTTCTGATTAAGAGTTTTCCCAAATCTTCTGTCCCCCATCCCCAAAATAAGGGTGCTAAAAACTTAGGACGGCCATCATTCCCAAGGATATTGATTTGATTAGGAAACCGAATTTTTTTTTATTTGTTACAAATTAACCTGCTGCAACTGCTATGACTGGATCATCTCAGGGATAATGTGAAGACAAAGACGAGCCACATTTTTTAATTTGCATGGTTAAATCTGAAAATGTCACTATTATTTTGTCATCTTTGTAACAATTATAGCCAGAATGTGTCATTTCTTCTTGGTTAATATTGTATTTGATTTATGGAAATCATTTCACAACCTCTGGCAGCAAAGTGGTGCTGTGGTAAGCACATTTGCCTCACAGCAAAGAGATCAGGGTCTTTCCATGTGGAGTTTGCATGATCTCCCCATATCTGTGTGGGTTTTCTCGAGGTACTCTAGCTTCCTTTTACACTCGAAAGACCTGCAGATTGGGGTTAGGTTATTTGGAGACTCCGAATTGACCAGGAAGGTATGACTGGAGTATGTCTTTGTGTGTTGACCCTGTGAAACTCTGGTGTCATGTCCAGGGTGTACCACGCCTCTTTCAAAATGGCAGCTGGGATTGGCTCCTGATCCCCCCACAACCATAAAAGAACAAACAGTATGAATAATGGATGGATGGATGGGTGGATCCAGGCGGCCACATCCTGGATTGTGTCATGGTGGGAGTTGATCGTTGATTATGATATAAATAAATTGCTTAGATATAGAGTATGCTTACTAACATAATGTCACGTTTTATGCAAGCAGGAGGATCCACAAATGCAGAACATACAGTATATCAAAAAAAGTGTCCTTTAATTCAGGCAAATTCAACAAGCCAAATAAGCACAGGAAAGAGTTAGGGTTAAAACATAGGAGAGATATGAGCTGACTAAACAAGTCATCCCTGCAGTCTGTCTCTGGGCTGTGGCACACTCCTCCCTCTTTCTCTCCTTGCTGTGTCTCCATCTCCTCCTCTGACGCATCACTTTCCACTTGCTGTGCATCTGGGAACAAGGCACAATTTACTATTGCAGCATTAATCTATACTTGTATTAACCATAATCATCTACTTTTGCACCTAATCAATAATAGGCCTACCTTGTATAGAATACATTAAATAACTAATATATGGTAATATTGTGTTGTTTATTGTTGTTGTTGTCTAAGAATAGACAACTGCATTGTGAACAACTGGAACATGTCTTATTCTTGCCTGTTGTGCCCTTTGTAATCCAGCTGGTCAGGGTTCAACTGCCTTTAGCAGCCTCACATAGCTCCCTTTTTTGCTTTTATCTCCTCTCTTTACAAGGCATGCATTGCACTGCAGAATGAAATATCAGGAGAAAATATGATACACCGAAAGCACACACAAACAGTGACATTTCGTTTTCCACAATTTTTTTTAATGATTAATTAAAAAAAATATTTTAATGATAATTAAATAAATAAAAAACAAGTGTTGATAATTGGTGGGATGAGAAAATCAGAGTCACATCCATTCACTAAAATATTTTTTTATTTTCTATGCCACAAACACAGTGTGTAAAATGATGGACAGAAGTATGCGTCCATGACATAAGAAATACATAAAGAAACAAAACAGCCATCATTGGTATTTCCGCCGATTCGCACAGCGTTATAAACCACATCATTGCATGTTCATTGCTCACTGCGGTCATGTAGAAATACAGGCAAATACATGCAAACGCCATTTACCGTTGTTAAAGTGTTTGCACCCGCTGCTTCAAACAGCGCTGGGCATCCGGATGGCAGCCGCAGCAGAGGGCACATCAGGGTGAGCTCAGGTCAGGTCAAAACCCCGAAACCCATCATGTGACTGACGGCAACCAGGTCCTTTTATTTATAGCTATTAATTGTCAAATGTTCTTCATGAAGGGCCATGGGCAGGACTTCACACACAAACAAAATAAGGAAAACATGCCTCTGACAAAAGGGCACTTTGGGGTATCAGGGGCAAAGGGGTAGGTTCAGCCCCCCCCCCCCCCCCCCCCCTGCACGTGCATGGTACACAGGCGAGGCAGGGGTAATTAGACAAATAAGGAACAGGTGGAGACAATCACAAGGGCGGGAAACAGGACAAAGACAGGAAGTCAAGCTGGAAATACGAAAGGAGAAAAAAAAAACTTCAAAATAAAACCGGAAACTCACGGAGAAACATAAATCCAAACACAAGAAAACACAGGTTCAGGCAAAAACAAGCAAAGGATCTGTAATCCAAAACCAAAGCACTCCTTATCCAGGAGGCCAGAGTAATAAGTGCAGAGTCATGACACATATTCTACTAACTGTAGACCGACTTACTGTCATTTACAATTTTCATTGTTGCTGCTCCCTTCATCTCTCTTTCACATTCTCTTTAGTCAAAATACTGTCAACATTGATACACCTCTCCATCGAAGTCTTTTCTCATGAATGTTTTATTATTTTATTGACGTGCTCTGTTACACAGCTGTTATTTCACTCCTGTGTCGCTCTCTGGTCTCTTTCATGTTTTTGCTAGGTTTTGCTCACTCCTGCTAGGTTTGCTCACTCCTGTTTATATTTGATAGATTGAAATGACTGGTACTACACCCATCCAGACGCACATTACTGGATTCATATGCCTTTATGGTACAGCATCAAAATTGATGTGTGCTGACTGTGGATCGGCAGTCATGGCACAGGTCTGTGAGTTAAGCCGTGAGTCGGTGTATTTGTCATCCCTCTGAGCAGGGCCGGGCCCATCGGTCCTGCAGGCTCACGCGCAGACACGGGCTGATCCACCGGCTGGGTCCGGATCCCGTTGCCATGGCGATGACGTCATGCTGCAGCACCGGGAAGGAGGGCGCGTGCGCAGTAGGAGGGGGAGGAGCGAGGTGACTAGAAAACTGCGTAGCCTTATAGCTCAGCCACAGCTCCTGCGCCATTCAACCCGGGACTGTCCACCGAAGCAGAAGCACCTAGCACCCAGCAGCCAGCATCCAGCAAGCAGCACCGGAGACGGTACCAGCTTCTTCTTCTTAGACAGAGCCACCACCACCGCACCGACAACATGCGTGAGATCCTGCATCTGCAGGCCGGCCAGTGCGGAAACCAGATTGGAGCAAAGGTAGGAAATAACGCTAGCACGCAGCAGCCGGGGCCCTAACCGTCCTGATAACCGCTTTATTATAACTGGACTCAATTGTATTCTGCCCGGCCACGACGCCATGTCTGCCCATCCGAGCCAGTAAGCCCCGTCACGACGCCATGTCTCACCACTGGAGACAATAAGCCCCTTCACGACGCTATTTCTCCCCACACGAGGCGCTCAGCCCCGTTACGACGCTAATTCTCCCCAGCCGAGACCGATGGCCCAGTCACGACGCCATTTCTACCCACCCGAGCCATTAAGCCCCGGCACGACGCCATTTCTCTCAACCGAGGCCAGTAAATAGGTCAGCGAGGAGGGGAGGGTAGTGGAGTTCAAAGCGGCTCTTACGAATATGGGCGGTGGCCGGCAGAGATGTCCCCGCCGAATTTCACACGAGGCGCGCAAACCTAGCGTCGTTGCTGAGAGACAGAGGCGCGAAGAAACAAGATCCGTGTTTCACCCTGAATCCAGACAATCGAACGAAAGAACACTGCGTCCGTGTGTGAGATGGAGGGTGGTGTGATCGAGGTGTGGCTCGCAATTCACAAGAACGCCGACAGGCGCATCCCCCCCCCAGCACGCACACACACACACGCCTTCCCCTACCCGCATTGGATCATGTAAAATGAAAACCGTAATTGGGTCAAACGCAGACGTTTATCCCCATCGCTGCATGACGCAGTGTGAATGGCCTCAGCCTTTGTGCAGGGATCCGTCGAGTAAAGAACCTTAAGGTAGATTAATTTATATTCAGATATCATTGTAGGGCGTCAACCAGCAAGAGTTAATTTAATCTAATCAGTCATTTACTCTTTTCAATCGTTAATGTCTGAGATACACCCATTAGTCCATAATCATTGGCTAAGATGTTGATCACAAATGCACCCAGGCTTTAACAATCCACACCGCAAAAACTCCGAATAACTACAAGTGATGATTGAATCATGAATGGGCTCTTATAATATAATTCTATCATTTGTTTTTTTGTCTATTTTAGCTGAAACATAATAGTATTTGGGCAATTAAGCAATATCATCTATAGCAATATATGGAAAAAATGCTTATATCAAATAATTGCTATGCAATTCCAA
The DNA here is from genome assembly GCF_949316205.1 of Platichthys flesus. Taxonomy (NCBI): domain Eukaryota; kingdom Metazoa; phylum Chordata; class Actinopteri; order Pleuronectiformes; family Pleuronectidae; genus Platichthys; species Platichthys flesus. The sequence continues at coordinate 10,048,719 of NC_084949.1, forward strand.
GGACAAAATTTGTCCATGAGGAGCACAGGGTGTCATCCATTGACTGGGAGTGGCCAGTGGAGGTTGGCTGCAGGGGTTTTCTTATAACATCCACCAGCAGGTTGCTGAAAGATCTGGGATCAGAGGAAAAGCCCTGCGTCAGAAAATAAAAACCATTGCACACTGCGGAACGTTGCAGCCAATAACTATTGATCAGGATGAAATATCCCAACTGGGCCCTGAGATGCTAGGGACAAACCAATTTCTGATTATCCTGTAGTGGGCCGACCTTAAAAGGTTTTCTTGTGATTAAAAAGCCAAAATACCGGCTGACACTAAGGTGCACAACTAGGGATGCGTCTCAATCCTCCTACATTAACTGGCGGTAGGCCTTGATTTGGTGCTGCAAAACATTTGCATGTATCCTCCATATTGCACTCTTTTCAAGTGTTAAGTTTAAAAAGGCATAATGTCTGATCTACTGAGCTGGCAAAATGGCTTTCATAGTACTGCCATACGAGTGTGTCAGATTAACCTTTAGCCTTATTTTACTTAGGTTTGGCCTGTATCTTTGCAAGCCCAAAACATTTGATGGTGCACACTTGTGCAGAAGACCCTCAAATGTACAAGCGATATTCAACTTCAAACATCTGTAAAGTTGTAAAGTTTATCAGCTCCTGTGCTCACGCAATATTTAACTTAACACTGTATTGTCAAAGATTTTACCAGCTGTCTCTCTAATCTCACACACCAATCTGTTTGCAGTTCTGGGAGGTGATCAGTGATGAGCACGGCATCGACCCAACAGGCAGTTACCATGGAGACAGCGACCTGCAGTTGGACAGAATAAATGTCTACTACAATGAGGCTTCAGGTAAAAACAGAAACGCACACATACTAATTTGTTATGTCTTTTTCTACGTTAGTTCTGATCTATGCTGTTTGTGTTCAAGGTGGGAAATACGTCCCGAGGGCCATCTTGGTGGATCTGGAGCCAGGCACCATGGACTCTGTCCGCTCCGGCCCCTTTGGCCAGCTCTTCAGACCAGACAACTTTGTCTTTGGTACAGTCACAGTCACACACATGCACTTTTAGTCATTAATTACACAAGAAAAATAAGGTCATAAGTTATCAGCATTTTAATGCGACTTGCTGCAGCCCATATTGCAAACTTTCAGAGTTGAAAGGATAAACTAAGGCAGAAGTGATAAATGAGGCTGAATATTCAATTAGTTTAATTTGTATTGCGCCTAATAACATACGTTTTCACAAGGTACCTTTTTATATAGCTATACCTTAAAAATTAAAGAAACTCAATGAGCAAACACTTTATACAGGAAGAAACCTTTTGATTCTCTTTGGGTGATCATCTGGTTTGACCGGTTTGGAATGAGCAGAGACAAAAGAGAGGTGGATGGAAAAGAAGACAAAGGAGAGACTGGAACAGTTGTGTAGATGTCGTATTTAAGCTCTATCAGACTGGTTGTCATATGAAAATGGTATTAGTAATACTTGTAGATTAAATGACTAATATTCAAATGCAAGATTGTAATGAGTCCTTTCCCCTCCAGGCCAGAGTGGAGCAGGTAACAACTGGGCCAAGGGCCACTACACAGAGGGGGCTGAGCTGGTGGACTCTGTCATGGACGTAGTGAGGAAGGAGGCTGAGAGCTGCGACTGTCTCCAGGGTTTCCAGCTCACACACTCCCTGGGTGGTGGTACCGGCTCCGGCATGGGAACACTGCTCATCAGCAAGATCCGCGAGGAGTACCCCGATCGTATCATGAACACCTTCAGCGTGGTGCCCTCTCCTAAGGTACAGAGAATATGTCCAATTTCTTATTGTTTGTATGTTGTCCTACTCTTCAGCTCCCTGACCTCTGCGTGTTCCATCTCTAGGTGTCAGACACAGTGGTGGAGCCCTACAACGCCACCCTGTCAGTCCACCAGCTGGTTGAGAACACAGATGAGACTTACTGCATCGACAACGAGGCCTTGTATGACATCTGCTTCCGCACCCTCAAACTTACCACACCCACTTACGGAGACCTCAACCATCTGGTCTCTGCCACCATGAGTGGTGTGACAACATGCCTGCGTTTCCCCGGCCAGCTCAACGCCGACCTCCGCAAACTGGCCGTCAACATGGTACCCTTCCCTCGTCTGCACTTCTTCATGCCCGGCTTTGCCCCCCTGACCAGCCGTGGCAGCCAGCAGTACAGAGCCCTCTCTGTGCCCGAACTCACTCAACAGATGTTCGACGCCAAGAACATGATGGCCGCCTGCGACCCACGCCACGGCCGATACCTGACAGTGGCCGCCATCTTCCGTGGGCGCATGTCAATGAAAGAAGTCGATGAGCAGATGCTGAACGTGCAGAACAAGAACAGCAGCTACTTTGTAGAATGGATCCCCAACAACGTCAAGACAGCCGTGTGCGACATCCCTCCACGTGGGCTCAAGATGGCCGCCACCTTCATCGGCAACAGCACAGCCATCCAGGAGCTGTTCAAGCGCATCTCCGAGCAGTTCACCGCCATGTTCCGCAGAAAGGCCTTCCTCCATTGGTACACCGGCGAGGGCATGGATGAGATGGAGTTCACTGAGGCAGAGAGCAACATGAACGACCTGGTGTCCGAGTACCAGCAGTACCAGGACGCCACGGCTGAGGAGGGAGAGTTCGAGGAGGAGGGAGAGGAAGAAGTGGCCTAAGGCTAATATCACTCATTTCTCAACTGCACTCGTCACAACTCCATCCATTCTTCCCCTGACTTCAGCCCTACTCTGCTCTCTACTCTTTATTTTTACAGTTCACTCATTCCCTTGCTCCTTTCCTTCTGTTTTCTTTCCTCTCTTCCTCTCTCCACCTTGAGTAGGAACACCAAGCTGACCCTCTCATCTTAGTTCTCATGTAGAGGAAGCTAACACAGTTGTGCTTGTGCTCTTTGTTCTGTAGCCTTCTGGTGATGTTCAATTATCACCCAGCAGTTCCATCAATAAAACCGTTCAACTCACCTATATCTGAGCAATTGTCTAATTTGCCATTGATTGAAATAAACTTGTCGTGAACAATTATTTGTGTTGATGCATAACATTTTTTTATTCTTTTTAAAATATGTTAATATAGGAGATGGTTTCAATTTGTTCGTCAGCTTACTCTTACTCTGATCAACAGCCCCAAAATATATTTCTATTGAATAATGTAGATTAAACAGTTAATGAACTAAACCGAATCGACCAAGGAGCGACTTATTCAGGTTTTCCTCGTGATGTCAGCATGGATCTAAAATGGAGACCAGTATTGTCCACAGATTGGGTAATGTTACACCACAAGGGGGCAGTGTGAGCTCTGGCAGTTGGGTTCCTCAGCAGGATCTGGACTCTGTTGCCTCTTCCGTTATGAAAGCACTATCGGCACATGTTCTGATATGATAGAATATTTACCCAGTCGGTTTCCTTGAAAGATAACTAGACCCCATCATTAAGGGAGAAATAGTCCTGTGGTCAATACTGGTTTATACACAGTGGCGGAGGGAATACTCAACCAATTAACTTAAGTAAAAGTATAACCAAGACATCCTCAAAAGCATCTACTTTTCAACCCGAGAAAAAAAGGTTTTAAATATACTTTGTATTATTAAAAGTGCCACAACAACTTTCCAACTTGAGTTTAAGTAAGAAATTGGGTTCTTGCTTTTAAATATAAAATTACTAAAAGTCAATGTACTTGCAGGGAGTAGTATATTCCCTTCATTAATATAGTCTTCTACTTAACTAAGGTACAGATTAATGGTAAATGTATTAAAGTACAGTAAGGAAAAAAACATACGTCGATACAACCCTCAAACAAAATACAAACCGCTTCAATGTTGAGATCACTTTTTTAATAATGGTCATTCCAATTTATATAATAGATGATTACATTTTAAAAGTTGTGCTATGGAAAGAAATTAAATCACAGGAAGACAGTGATATTTGTTAATGCAAAAATGTTATTCTACAAAAAGGACATTCCAACTGCTGCTCATGCAGATACATACGATCTAAACCTTCCAATACGTAAAGGCTGAACAATGGAGAGATGAGAAGAGGTGGTGTACAACAGACGTCACACATACATTGACAACACACATAATGAGATAAATCAGGAAGTGTTGGTTCACTCTGTCGCTGTCTGTGCAGACTGCTGCTTCTGCTGTCCTCTATCTTCATACACACCACATCAGGGTGGACCACTTATCTCTCTGCCCCCCTGGACTAACACATGGACACGAGCACATTCGGACAGCATGGGCTCCAGACTGAAGTAAGTTTTATCAAGTAATTTTTCATCTTCTACTTTCATCATCATCATCACTCTGTTCTTGTGGTTTTCATCACTTCCTCTCGCAGCTGCACAGGAAGTTTCCTGCAGCAGCCTCAAATCACTTTTAATACATTTCGTGTTGGACCAGTTTTTGATCAAAACTCACAAGAACCAGGTTGTTTAATAATACATAAAGTTGTATAATGAACATTGAGCTCTCTCTCTTTCTCTCTATTATTATACTCTGAATTTTTATAATCTTGATTGTTAAAAATTTGTAGTTTTGCTCTTAAATTGTCACAACTTGTTTAGTGTGCTATATGCCCGATACCTTCATTAAATTGCATTACCTTCATCTATCCATCTATCTATCTATCTATATATCTATCTATCCATATGAATATTTGAATGTAACCACACTTAACTCTCTCCGTATTTGTGAGTGCTGAAAATATTCATTAAATTCAACATAAATGTGTTTGATGGGTAATACACTTTATAAACGTCTCTAACATCTATCTCTTTGCTGTCAGACAAAACCCGGAGCAAACGTTCTACTGGTTCTTTGAAGCAACTTGTCCTGTTGCCAGAGACAAAGGTGAGGCCCCTGTCCCCATTCCCCGCAGGGCCAGGTTAGACGGGAGAGTGACCTACAAGAGCATAGTGATTTGTCAGTCAAAGAGAAGTTGATACAAACTTGTTCCTGTAACACTTTCCTCTGACTCTGCTCGTCATCTTCCTGCTTGGCACATGGCACAACTATTAAGCACCCTCTGAGATTGGCTCCAAAAAACAAAAAGCACCTCTAGATCATTTCTGTGTCACGAAACAGCACAACGTTAAGACTCAGTGTGGGGTGTTTCTGTAGAGCTGAGAGTTGCTCTTGTGCTTCCTGTCACGTGATCAGTCAAACCACACAGACTGCAGTCTAGCCATATTTGTAACAGATGAGAACATGTCGTGGTTATGTGAAGGACTTAGCAACTAACGAACGGAATGAAGGGGTTCAAACATCTTTTTATTGTGATGCGACAGTTATTGAATTTGGCCATATGTTATCATTTACCACATAAACTTTATTTTCTCTCTGCCTTGTAAAACTGGGCGAAGATGTTCATTAATTTCTTTGACTGTTACAGATCCTGGTGTGCTGTTTCAGTTTCCAGAGGACTTCAGTGATGAGGTAGTCATACATGTCTCCTGCTCCTACAACATTATATTTGTGGATATAATGTCACATCATAAACTAAAATGACACTCAGTAGGGTAGAGTCTACCAAAGATATCAGTTCCCTAAATATGCCAGTTTTTTTCGATCAATATTCATAAATTATTCCCTGTGAAATTAGTGAAAATGACAAAAACACCCCAAAGTTTCACAACATTAAGGAAAGTAAAGCAAAAATAGAATCCTGAATCCGCCCCTTTGTTTGGATGGTTTGGTCCTGGGCCTATTGCCCATCCTTCCACCAAGTTTCAATAAGATCTGTAGTTTTTGCATGAACTGACAAACTGACCCACAAACAGACAAACAGCAATGAAAACATTAACCTTTTTGGTGGAAGTTATGACCCTCGCAGCTTGTTTTTAGCCTCAATTGGTTTGTCCATTCACAACTTTGGTGCAGATTATAATATTTAATTAACCTTTTGCATGGACTGCCACAATTTTTATCATCACACAATCATGATACCCAGAGGAGGAATTTTGACCTCCACCAGGGAGCTTATGTTTACATGTGGGGTTTGATAAGGGGACTGTTGGGTCTTGGCTGAGCTATGTGCTCTACTGAGTGACATTCTAGTTATAATTTTGTTGTTGTTTCATATTTCCCTCATGGTGAGCTGTTAACAATGTTGATAATCCACCGATTGTTCATTTAGCTGCAGTATTTGCCCCGAACTTTTATTTAGTAAACATATCACATTACCATCAACCTGACATGTACTTGTCTTTTTATTTGGATCTGCATCAAATTGCACACAGTCATAATTATCGGTCCCCTAAACATCTCAGACCATTAATGATCCGGGAAAAAAATCAAAAATCCGGCCCTTTATTCAGATCCAGACTAATATTTAATAGTAGTTTTTGTTAATCCTGCCGAATAACTTACAAAATCACCCAGACAAAAACTACGTAAAATTGGAAATAGCAGCAGGACACTCCAACAAACATCTGCCTCTACAGCCTCACAGATCCACCGGCACGGCTACAGACTCCTGACCACTCAAGCTGATTGGTTTCTGCTTATTCCTCTCTGCTAGGAGTCCTTTAAGACGCTACCTAGATTCTGCTTCCCATATGACATACAGAGGTGAGTATAAACTGGCTGGTTTGCAACTCACTCAAGCTTCTGGACTGTTTCGGTTTTTCCATGTGTCCAACCCTGTTCATCTGCTCAGAGTGAGGGCTGGAGTGGCTGTGCAGCACTTCACCTTCGTCCTCACTGACCTTGAGGGATGCCAACGCTTCGGCTTCTGTCGTCTCGCCAACAGCATGCAGACCTGCCTTTGCATACTCAGGTACGTGCGTGTGTGCATGTGTCTGAATGTTCACCCATGACTCTAGCACTTCAATTAAACCCATTTTTCTTCCATTCAAATCCAGTTACCTTCCCTGGTTTGAAGTGTTTTACAAACTTCTCAACAGCTTGGCTGATTACCTGACAAAGGGACAGGTGAGTTTCCACGGCTTGTGTCTAATGTTTCTGCTTCTACATTAGTCTTTCATACGGTATCATTAACGTAACGGACATTGTCTTCTCACCAGACCAATGAGATGAAGGCGCTGCTGGCTTCTCTCTACCATCAGCCCCTACCACTGGCAGCTGGATCTGTCACTCTGCAGATGGTAAATCTCTAATTAGCCAATAACACCCAGGGGTGAATCCTCAGAACTGTTTTCTGTCGGTGGTTAGCGTGTTGTGTTTTTTTCTGAGGGAGAGCAGCTATTGGTCAGCAAAGGGGTGTCCCACCCTGTCGGGCACCCGGAGGGTCAAGAGGGGGTGAGTCCTGCTGGAGTTCACGTGGTCTGGAACATTTGCTATGCAGAGACAAACTAACTCCTGCTGGAAACTTCAGCTGTCTGTGCCTGTTGACTAAACCTGATGTGTGCCGACTAAAACCTTGTCTCTCAGCCCTCAAATCAATCAAACTTAACACCATTAACATCTTAAATTGTGTCAGTTGACTGTATGTATTCATAACCCGTGACTTTACTGACCTCATCCCCAAAATCCTTTGTCTTACGAGTTATGCCTCAAAGGCACTGCTGAGTGTATTTTTGCATTTCATTCCAAAATGGAAAATCCTCCTCTTGAAAGATTCAAAACCTAAAACAATTCCCTGGTGGAAAATATAGACAATATTATTCAGGTTTTAACCCATTTTTCATATTTTATTCCTAATTGATTTTGCAATACCCCATGATTGGCATGGTAGCAGCAAATAAAATGTATTACTATTGATTCAAGAACAGTAGTTTGCATTAGTGGGAACATAAAGCCACACTATGTAAAAATGTTTAACCTAAAACTAGTAGCTTCTGAATTAGATTGATTGTTCACTGACTTGGAATTGTGATAATGGAGCCACTTTCATTCCCACTCTTAAGTAAGTTCACGAGTGAAGCCAAACTGTAGATCGATTAAAAGGGCGTCAAAGGAGTAATTAAGACCAGCATTTATCTGCCATGTTCCTCGAGTAAACTTTTAAAATAATTCTTTGGTGTATTCTTTTAAGCAACAGCTCCTCTGATTCAGGAAGCCAGGGATCATGACAAATACTCTCTGTATAGTTGTGTTTCAGTTCAGTAAGTGGGTTTACTCTCTCACAGTCATTATATACACTCAGAGCTCCAGTCAAGAGATTGATGGGCTTTGTTATTTCTTCTCCATTAAAACCACTTAATCGTTAGAAATTTAGCCCAACACGATTCATCACGACGTCTGGCTGCAGAGGGCGCTGCTGCTCATTGAAGGTCACAAAGTGTTGCTTTAATTCAGTGTTGTTTGAAAGTGAAGACAAAGTTTAATCCAGCACAGGAATGGATGAGTAACCCAGTTAGTGATGAAAGCCTGTGTAAACACAATGAAGGACAATATCAGGGGTTGGATTTGCTGAAGGTCTTACAGAAAGTTGTGTTACATACAAACACCACCGCATCCTAACAAAAGTGGATGCAAAAAACAACAACAGTAAAGGACGTGGAATTTTGGAATGATTCTCCAGGGTCTGATCCTCTAACCTTTGATGCTCACTTGTCTGAATGATGCTGAAAATACTAATCAATCAAAAAAATATGTTTTCATTTAAGTCACAGGTTTATTAACATTTGTCTGTTTCACTCATTTTGACCAGGTTCCATACTTTATTGCTCCAGACCCCAGAAGTCTCCCTTCCATCCCTGAAAATGTGAGTTTGTCAGATTAAAAAAAATCCTTCGTAAAGCAAAGGGGGTTTTGTGCAAAATACTTTGCCCATTTAAACTGGTGCGTGTGTGTGTGTGTGTTTATCAGAGGAACTTAACAGAGCTGATTGTGGCAGTAGATGTGGGGAACCTGCTCCAGCTCTACGCCAGCATGCTGTTTGAGAGACGCATTCTGATCTTTGCCAGCAAACTCAGCACTGTAAGAATCACATTAGTCATTCTACTATTTTTATCATGTTGTGTTTGCCCCTGTGTTCACTCTCTGGAAACGCACTACTCCTTTCTTGAAACAATACTTGACATAATGTCCAACCGTAACTGTTCACCCTTCAGCACATTACTAACCTCCAGTGAAGACAGAAACAACCCGAGCTTCTGATGAATGCTGAAATATTGCAATAAGAACTAGAATGGCATCTAGAGTACATACCTTCACCAAGGCCCAACAGTCCTCTTAGATCAAATTCAATTCAAGAACTCATAGATCTCAGTCCACTTATAACGAAATAAGTCATCATTTTAGGCCACATGTCATTTTGGAGAGGAAATAGCAGAAATAGTAAGCCTGTCGCCTGCAGTGAAACTGGGAAAGCGTCTTTTAAAGTTATGCTTTAGTATAAGTTTCAAATATTACAAAATATTCCATCTTTTGGCTTATCAGCTCCATACCATCATAAATATAAAGACTTTGAACAGATTGAGCAAGAAACTGTGTCTATTCTAAAAAAAGAACCATGCGGACTTGGAGGAAGTGGCCTCTTTTGTGGAGGAAGAGAAGTTTGATAGTGGTCGACTTCATAGTTGCAGTTTGTTACATCTGAATGATACTCAAACGGGTTTCATAGTTTCTATTGAAACTGGGAGCCAAAATGAGCGAAACTCCATCAGGTACTGGTTATTTCTTTATTTGGGAATTTATGCCCTTTTTGTCATTAAATTATGAATTTATTATCTGAATAGTGGGACTTAAATCCTGTTCTTCTGAAAATGAAAAATGGCCCTAATACTCATCATAAAAACAAACCATCAAACAGACAAATGGACATAAACTCCGTCATTGTGCTGCCTTGAAATCACAAACCGGCCAGCATGACTGGACCACACGGACATGTTTGTGTGTCCTGTGCGTTGTTGTTGTCTAAACCTGCCTTCCATTTTTTATTTTTGTAGCTGACGTCTTGTGTGCACGCATTCAGCACTATGTTATTCCCCATGTACTGGCAACACATCTTCATACCTATCCTGCCGCCTCACCTACTGGACTACTGCTGGTAAGAATCTGTCCATCCCGTCAGCCTCCTGTGCACTGACTTTGGATTAATACAAGTTTTTCATTTGGTTGCAGTGCTCCTATGCCTTACCTAATAGGGGTCCACACCAGTCTAGCTGAGGTAAACTGATGAAAACTGCTTCAGTCAAATACCAAACCTTTCAAATCTACCAGCAGGTTTGTGATGTAAATGATTATAAGATGTGTCTGTGTGTGTCTGACAGAAGGTGAGGAGTCGAGGGTTGGAAGAAGTTGTCATTCTAAATGTGGACACAAACACTCTAGAGACGCCCTTTGACGACCTTAAAAGGATACCTTCAGATGTGGTAATACATTCTCTTTGTGGAGGATTGTGTGCTTTTTTTGTGATTATTTATGAGTCTCGCTTTTGTTTTGTTTGTATCATAGTGAATTTTGACTGGAAAGTTATTTAGATGCTATATTTAGATAATGGTCTGTAGCACAGAACCAGGCGATGAGTGTTAACCACAGGAACTGAACTTGAAAGTAAAGGTCTATTTTAGACATGCCTTTGCATTTTCTCCATATGTGAAGAACCAAGGTGAGGTAATTAGAACCAGTAAAGACACTGTAGTTATTTTGGATATATTCAAACATTGCAGCAGCTGTAGGTTTGGGTGTTCGGTAATCTGCCCCAAAACATTCGAACAAAAGCCATATAGTAAAATCACCTTGGCACGTACATTTTGGGACGTGTAAATCTGGCTCTGGTGACAATACAAAAGTGACTGAAATGATCCCTTGGCCCCAGGGAAAGCTACTGGGATGGAAGAACTACCGCAGTGACAAAAGACAAAAGACCAAACGTTTCCTCCCTCTTTCAACTTATACACTCCTTCCACATCTTCACTTGATGGAAAGTTGCTGTTTTGATTGTGATTAGTTTACAACAGTAGCACTGTAGGTTCATCCAAGATTAATGTCAGAGCTGTGTCGGTGAAACTGTTTTCAGATGTCTGGGCTGAAGCTGTGTTTGAAGCGTCAGGCCGTGTCTCCAGGCTGCGGAGTCTCTCTGGCCTTCCTGAAAGCTCAGGCTCTGCTGTTCGGAGGCTACAGGGACGCACTGCAGACTCAAAAGGTCAGTCACTCACTCATCGGGTAATTAATTGATGGCAATTTAAAGGAGACATATTCTGCTTCTCTCAGGTTTTCTCTCCTGAAGTCTGTCAAATAGGTTTCTTGTGTACGTGATGGGTCTGGAAAGTTACAGTACTGGCCAATCAGTGTAGACTTGACCTTATCAGGATTCATCCACATTTATCCATTTTCATTTGAAAGCACACCAACTCTGCTAGAGGCACATGTGGTGTCCATACTACTCCGGAGCTTTAGAGCCACTGAAACAGAGATGTTTGGAAACACTGTTGGCCCTGTTTTAGTTTGAAAACTCCAGTGTTGTCTGGATGAAAACGATGATGTAGACACTCAGAACCACTTGGTGATTGGGTCTTGTTGTTGGTCATGACGTTGAATTCGCTTATTCCTCATTCTCAGCTGAATAGGTACATTTACAACTCTGCTTTATCAGGTCAGAGCAGAAGGCCTGTGTTTATCTATTTTGTCTCTTTATCTCTCTCTCTCTGTTCTTCTTTGCAGGAAGGGGAAATATGTTTCAGTGAGAAGATGTTTTTAGATCACAAATCTCCCAGTATGAGGCAGTTTCTACAGAGTGCTGTTCACCTACAGCTCTTCAAACAGGTAAACCCTGCACTGCCCTCTGCTGGACAAATACTGCAGTTAAACAGTGAGGAGGTCGCAGGGCAGAGAACAGAAGTGAAAGGTTGAAGCTGGTTATAATTAATGTTTCAAGCATCCTTTGATTTTAACCTAAACCGTTTGGTTATATTATATCAGACTTGAGATGTCCACGTGGTTAAAGCCAAAGAATTGACTCTAAAATACAGTTTGTTGAAATTATCCTGTCCAGTGAATAATAAATAATATTTGTCTTGTTTTAGTTCATAGATGGCCGACTGGATATTCTCAACAAGGGAAAGGAACCAGATGACCTCTTCGAGGAAGAGATCCTAAAGCGTGAAGCAGCAGCTGGTGTGTGTATCTGAATATTAGTTTGTCTCAAATGTTCTATTACTCACTTATCACTTATCCCGTGTATATCTGTTGATCTGCAGGAACAAGCAAATCGTATCAGCAGTTAGTTGGTAATTTAAAGGTAAGTTATTTTTACCTTTAGTGATACACCTTTGTATTTGGGCATTTTTTTTCCCGACTTGTTCAAAAGTGCAACACTGCTGCGTTTCCATTCTTGACAGAAAGGAGGAGGAGCTCTAATCCTCAACATGAGGTCCAAAGCTCACATGAGGGTGAGTAGAGGTGTTTGTGTTGGGAGGGGTGCAGCAGGTGAATGTTGTGTGCAGCGCCAACACAATTCTACTCATCATCTGTTTTATTCCCTCCCAGGCCAAAGGTCTCACCAAGTCTGGTCTGAAAAACCTGCTGTTGCACAAGGTGGGCTCGTGTTTATGTGGGCATCCGCTTTGTTTGGTACAAACTCTGCCGAAGTTTGCCGTGTCACTTCTTCCCTCCTTCCTGTTTGTGTGTGTGCATTGCAGGACCACAATGAAGACCACACCCTGCAGAGAGGAGGATCAGTGGCACATCGCCGTGGACAATCTGACTGCCTGCAGGATCGCCTGCCGATCACACAGCACTTTGGGAAGGTCAGACCTCTCTCAAAACAACCACACGTCCATTTGCACACAACAGCCTCATTCATTTTGAGATTCTTATTCAATTGGAGATCCCGACCACGTATATTAATGACCCCCTCATGCCTGTTCCACTGTCTCCCACTGCTCGTGTTGCCCTGTTTCTTTTGCTTCATTGTGATCCACCCCAACATTTGTCATGTTGTTTGAGGGGATGTTGCTTTGTGTCTTTGTCGCCTCTTATCAGCCACGTCCCCGTCGGCCCTTGCACAAATTCAGGTCCCCCAGAGACCAGGACAACTTGAAGGACACAGGAGATACATGGGATGGGTGAGCAGGGTTGCCAAGTAACAAATTACACTGACCTAAATACTGTACTTTAATGTAGTTTGAGGCATGTACTTTACTGGAGTGTTTGGATTTTTTGCAGGTTTAGTCCAATTAATTTCAGAGGGACTTATTACGTGTTTTACCTGTATTCATTTATCTCACAGCTGTAGTTACAAACTATTCTTTCAAAGTAAGAGCTTGCACACAAACAAATGGCGAGTTTACAAAATAAGATGTATTTTAACAGATTGAGCCGTCCAGAATTCAAACAAACCAACAAACTGGATATATTGTATTCAGGAAAAAGAAAAGAAGTGCTCATTGCTGAATGTGGTTTTTTTCTACCTTTATTGAATGAGCAAACACATTTATCTCTGCGGCTGAACATTTACTAAAAGCTGGCAAAAGAATAAGTTAATACTGAGAATAAACCAGACAATCAATAGAAGTTCTAAGAAACTCCTATTCGACCCAACAGTAAAACCAGCTCCATATGAAGGTAACTAAGATGTACTAAACTGTCAATGGGTTATTGGATACATTTTCATACATTTTATATTATATTGTATTAAATTATATTTGGATGTACCTAAAGCAAGTGAGTTAAGAGACAGAGAAACAGGGAAACCCAGGTAAAACATGATGATATCCTGTTTATGTGATCATTTGTTCTGCTCTTAGAGCTGTGTCTGAGCCGGTGGTTGAGCCTGACTCTAAGCTCCAGAAGGATGAAGACGAGGGGGAAGATACGCTGCTGTGTGACCCGGAGGAGATGGATCTGCTCGGGGAGATTTTTGACACCCTCAGCTCCCGCAGCTACAATGACCGCGGCGTGCTGTACGGCACCCGGAGCCTGGATCTGTTCGGGCCAGACACTCATGATTATATCACAAAGGTAAGAAGAAACGGAACTCATACACACACACACACATAAATACTATAGTCTAACATGGGCTGTTTCTGTGATTCCAGTTTGGTCGAGTCAACCCCAGCCAGGAGAGCTTGTGTCTTTCCATCAGCGGCAGTGGCAGCCTGCACAGCTGGAATCTGGACACCACAGACGAGCTGTCAGACATGACGGGGGACTCTGATTGGCCGTACCTAGACATTAGGGTACCGGAGGATGAGGAGTCAGAGAGTCTTCTGGCGAGATGTGAAAAAGGGGAAAATAATAGACAGAGGGAGGATGGAGAGAAGCAGGAAGAGGTAAAGGTAGTGATAAATGGGAAGCCAGGAGGAGAAAAAGAAAACACAAATACATTTAATGAAGTGGAGTTGGAGGAGAAGAGAAAGAAAGAAGGTGAGGAAATGAGAGAGAGCCTAGGAGAGGAACCAGCGAAAGACAAGCGAGAGGATGAAGGGTTAACAGAAAAGAGGGAGGATGAGAGAAATCAGAGTGACGAGGTAACTGAAGGACACAGAGAAACAGATGAAATACAAACAGATGTAGCAATAGAAGATAAAAGTGAGAACCAGGTCGACAAAGAAAAAGAGGTAAAAGGATCTTTAAACACACTTATAAAACTGAATCCCCAAGATCGCAACACGGTAGAAGAGCAGCGAGGACAACAGGAGAGAGCCAATCCAGAGAGCACAGCTTCTCCTGGGCCTCAGAGCCTCGCCGCTGACCCTCAACCTCCAGCTGGCCAGGAAAAAAGTTGTGAAGAAGCAGTGAATAAATCAGAGAGAGAGTTAAGACAAATCCCCTCTACGCCGAGAGTGCTGTCTGCTGTAGAACGCTTCCAGTGTCAAGGATCCAGCCAGAGCATTCTGGTGAGGTCCAGCACCAAGGGCTCGGCTGAACCTGGGAGACCGGGCAACGTGCTGTGGAGCAAGGAGAACACACAAACTCAAGATGTCCTGCCACGTCACTCCGGTCCATCAGAGGAGAACGACTGCCCGGAGGTGCATAAAGAGGAAGACTCCCCACTCAACAAAGTGTCTGAACTTAAGAAGAGATTTGAAGCTTAAAGAGGACGATGCTGTTTGTTGTTAGTGGTGACAAGTCATGTGGTTTCCCTGGTTGTTGCTAATGAAGATGTTATTCAGAATTGCCACACTGCGGTTGTTCGCTTCCAACCACCAGAGCCGTTTCAGTCTACATTACTATATATTTTTTCCAGACTCATGAGGTGAAAATTTGAAGAAATTCCCTAAAGGCAGACTTGAGACATCATGTTCATGTTTTGTGAGGCCAGTCACCTTTGACCTTAAGGGTCTTTCAAAAAACATACATTCCAAGAACAGTCGAGCACTTCTTTAGCTAAAACAAAACAAGAGTAAAGAGTTCATTTATTGATGTCAACTTTCAACTGCAGTTACATTATGTGTGGTCGAGTCTATATGAACTACAGCACCGTGTGGCTCAGGTCGACAAACCCCTTCTTCAGGACACAAACTTTTGCCAAGTGATAAATAGTGAGAATATTTTTTTGTTTATTTGAATCTTGTTTACTTGATGGACGGACTGGAAGCATGGCTGAAAACAAGAACTAAATGAATGTGTTAACAGTGACGACACTGATTGGTTTACGGATCAGCTACAGCTACTATGAGGGATCATTTGTCAGATACGCGAGTATGTGAGTATTCTGCAACCACGTGTGTGTGTGTGAGAGAAAGTCTCTATGAGCTAATGCCCAGAGAAACGGAATAATGCTGAGGATAATTACCGCATGTTTGGTTACTTGTACAGAATAAAGTTTACATTTTGAACAATCGAGCCTCCCCCGGCCTTCCATGCTCCAAGATAATGAAGAGAAAGAGCTGCAGCACTGGGTGTGCACATCGTTGGTTTATTTACAGAACACTATGAACATGGATTTTGACATTTTTAATATGAAATTGAGCTTCAAAGAGTTGAGTGCATCACAGTCATTTTCTTTTAATCAATATCCTTAATCTAGAAAAGTTTTATACATATAAATATACACTTACAGTGATCTCGGTACAAATACAAAATATACTTAAGCTCATATCCCTCATGTGGCAGAACACAGGGAATACCTAGTTAAGAAAAGGGAATATTAACTCATGACATATTCCGTCTTCTAATGCAGTGAAACAGGTTCTGGACTGGACAGTCCATTTAGTCTGTGTGTCGTCACCGGGGAGGAAAAAGTGCAGCACAAAGTGTCCTGTGAGGATTCATGGTGCAGAATGCAAACGTAGATAATCTCTGGTGATTAGCAGCAGCGCTTCAATAGAAACCAGCAGGAATTGATCCAGGGGTTTACACAGTGACAGAGGAAAGAAGGCACGCAAGGCCGCGTCCATCATATGAGTCGTTCCTCTTTGGGCAGCGGCAGAGGCAGAGGCAGGCCGGGTTTCTCAGATCCCGCCGCTCCTGTCTGTTTCCTCTCCTCCGCACTGGGCCTGTATGTTCCCTCCATCCTCCGCTTTTTCCTGATGACACACAGCAGCAGCAGCAGCGTCAAGCTGAGCAGGGAGAGCGCGGCGGAGACAAGCGCCGACACCGCAGGGGGCATCAACACCTGCGTCGCCATAGTGATGGAGAGCTGGGGAGGGAAGCGCACACAGGTCAGGATGTCAGAGGGGTCAGTTTTTCGGGAATTTGATCACTTGCAGGTTGTCAGTCTCTGCAATAAGGTTTTCATCTGCATTTGTGCATTAGTTAGCAGCATAACATAACAGCTAGTGGAGGGATTATGATGAAACCTGAGTGAGGGTCAGGGAAGAATCCATAAAATGTTTATTGTTTTTATTGTGAGTTGTCCGTGTGTATGAAAAAGAGGAAAATATCATTTTAATGTCACAACACGAGAATGTATGGCGCGCACACACACACGTCTAATTAACAAACAAATTGTTCTTGATAAATCGATTAATAATTTAGTCTGAGAAAATAGGAAAATAGAAAAACAAAAAGGGGCATGTGACACCATCAAAAGTTTATAGTTTGTTCACAAAGTTATTTTAATAGCCAATCATTAATACAGCTGAATATATATAAATATATATATATATATATATTGAGTAACAATTGCAGATAAAAACCCAATGGCATTTAAAAAAAAATCTTGGGTAAATAGTGATTGTCATCTTTCTACATTTAACAACATAAAAAAATGACTTAAATTGAGAAAATAGGAATAATTGCAACGAACAATTCAAATGCATACTTTATTACGCCCTCAGGTATACAATCACTAAAGACTGGGTGTGGGAGCGGGTCTATAAACTGGTCCTGGGATAGGTACACACCGAAACCACGGACTATCACCTGGTGAAAACCCCTAGAGACAAAAGGACAAAACAATCACCTCACCACAAATGTCCTGAGTCACTGACGAGTAGTTCCTTCTTCCCGTGTGAGGGTAATGCTTTTACCTCCGATAACTCTCACACTACACGTTCATTTCCTCTCTAATCCTGGGACAAACCAAATGCCACCGCACGTCTGTGTCGCCACCACAGCGCGGACGCATACCTGCGCACGGCGGAATGCGGCAGGTCCTGCTGCACCTGTCTGACCGCTACCGCCTCCTCCTCCTCCCCCTCCTCCTCCTCCTCCGCTGCCCTGAGCCGACAGGTGGAGGAGGGACGGAGCTGCTGCCCTGAGCCGACAGGTGGAGGAGGGACGGAGCTGCTGCCGCCTTCCCGACGCTCACACACACTTTACGTCCAGCTGTGATCGTGTACTGCGTGTTGTATTTGTTTATCTTTACCTGCGGGGAAACGTCTGATGAAGTCTCGGTTACCTGTCAGGCGTGGAGTGTCCCACCCACGTGCCCCGCAGCGTCGACCTTTTGATTCAAGGGCAAGATGCTTCCGGTTGACCGATGAACCTCATGCTCCAGCGGGCATGGGGTCGCCCTGTCGCGGCATGGCTGAAACTATTTCCCCCTCACCTGCCCTCCTCCACCTGCCTGTGCGTCGGCAACTGAGCCAAGTCACATGCCCTGCCTGCGCCAATCAGAAACTGGTGAATATCTACGTTGGCCGAGAGAGCTCAACGCACTGCAAATTGAAAAAATAACACATGTAAATACAGAAAATATCTTCATCATTCACAAAGAAGTGATGAACCTGGCTGAAGTGCCATCACCTCTGAAGAGTAGCAGACTTAACGTCACAAAGCATTGAACTGCAGCCACGTTCTTCACCCTGGGAACATTTCTGGTGTCCTTTTCGCTATTTGCAGCGTGTTTCTGTATTTGCAGGTGTTGAGACTTTATTAAGCGCATGTGTCATCAAATTGTGGCTTCCTCTCTCCATCATAATCTTTTTGACGCGAGCGTTTTGTATTTTTTCGCCTTTATTTTTGATTTAATTCAAAGAGAATATGTGGCTTGGAGAATGCGAACCAATTCCACCAATCAGACATCATGGAAGCTTGGGATAAATGATCAGAGAGAAGAGGCCTTGTGCTGAGTTCAGTTTGTCAGCTGAGCTATCTGCTCTGTGGTGGGATTGATTCTAATCAAATTACACATTGCGATTCACAATAGGTACATAGATGACCATGATAGAAATCAAAGAACAATAATAATTTGGCAGCCCGAGTAAATTCAGGCAAATTCCTTCTGTAAAAAGTGTTTCTATAACAGAGGCTTAAAATAAGTTAGAGTCTCATTCCAGAGCTTTGGGGACTTAATGGCAATCGCTCTGTCCCCCCTAGTGTTCAGCCTGGATTCAGGAAGTGACTGCAGACCCTTGCCCAAAGATCGCAAGCTGCGCAGAGGGAAATAGGGAATTAAAAGAATTAGCCTGGGGCCAGGTTCATGAAAAGCCTTAAAAATAATCAATACATTTTAGAATCAATCTAAAGAAAACTGGGAGCCAACAGGTGTGATCTGATCATATCTCTTAGTTCTATTTAAAGTCTAGCTTTAGTTGAATTGTAGAAACTACAGTCTTTTCAGGATTTTCAGATGAAGATCACAGGAAAGCACAAAGTAATACGAGCATGCAGATTATTTCTGCTACTCTTATTTTCGGATCAAATTTTTGGCAGTATTACTGAGATGGGAAAAACTCGATTAGATAACTTATGTAATAGTTAACTTATAGTCTAACAATATGCAGTTTTAACAGTTTTGACATGTTATGAGATGTGATCAATAGATTGCAGTATTTCTTCAGTGATCTGTCGTCGCCCAATCCTGTTCTGAGACGAGTTCGGCAACTCTTAGAGGAAATATTTGATTGTTGGATCAAAATCTGTTCAAATAATGTTAATGGCATATAGATGTATGTGTAGGGCTTTCTAGGCTGTGCCCTCATGGAGCTGTGTGGCACTGTGAGTCTGGGACATAGAGAACGCAGCAGGAGATCTGGGTCAGACAGGTAATCTTTTAATGTATTTAACCAAATGCCGAACATTTACCAAGTCCCCCGAGTGCCTGAACATACCCATTCAAAATATAATAATTCAGTATCCGCATAATTGGAACCTGATTGTTTAATTTTAAAACAATGGGATATAGCTTTTAGTGAATACATTCATCAAAACACATTTTCAAGGCCTAATTTAATTTATTGAGCCATGGAATTATGTGAATTCTGTTTTTTTCATGAAGAATTATATAAACGAATACAAAATATTAAAATCACGGACTATAATCCTTTAAAACTGAGTGCAATAGGAAAAATTGCCAGATTACGACATTCCAAAAAAAGCCTTTAACTTTGACCAGCAATTACACAACACTTTTTCACCCCACTGGAGATCTGTGAGTGTGTGTTTGCATGTGTGTGACTTGTGACTGTGTGTGGGTTCTGAATCAGCAATCTCAGAAGAACTTTGAGTGACTTGAAGTTTCTAATCAAAACAAGCTTTTTTTTTATGTCTCAATTAAAAACTGTCCATGGCTAAAGCAGAACAGCTTTTGCGATTAAGTGTTTATTTCTGAGTATATTTTGCATCAGTTGGTCCTGTTGACCAGTATTGATTCTCTTATGTTTATCTTTTTCTTCACAAAGGTGATAACCTTTATCGGAACTGAACAATTTCTCAACTGCTGCTGGGAAATTGTATAGTTGTGTTTGTGTTGACATGTGTTCAGAGAACATTGGAAGGGGGCTGGTGAGTAGAGGAGGGAGGCGAGAATATAAAAAGGAGGGAGCGGCAGTGCAACAGTCGACATTGTCAGCAGAACAGAATCAGCGAGGAGGATGAGTAGGACTCCATTGTGGCTGCTGGCCTGGCTGGCCTTTGCCTCTGTCACCTCACTGGTTGATGGAGCTCCACTGTGAGTAGATCTGTCTTTGTTACGTCTGCTGGGGAGTTTATGTTTTCATCCCTGTCCATTTGTTTTTCAGCAGGCTAACGCAAATGCATACTGAGTGGATTTCCAATTGTACATGTGCAACGAAAGAACCCATTCACTTTTAGAGTCCAGAACACCCCCCCCCCTATTTTTGTTCTCATAGAGAGATATGACATGTTTTACTTATAGTAACAATAACAATAATAATAATATTATTAATAAATCTTATTTGTAAAGCGTTTTGAAAGAACTCGGATAAAAACATAACATCGTCTTACATTGAGGCAGTTCTGAAGAGGTGAGTTTTGAATAGCGGTTTGAAAGTGGACAGGTCGGTGAAGCCTGATAAATTAGGGGAGTTCCACAGGGAGGGGGCAGCTATTTAGGAGGTTCTGTCCCCCCAAGTTTAATGCTTGGTCCTCTGTGGTATGGAGAGGGTTTCAGAAGTGAACAAATTCAGTTGTTACACTGTCCAGTTTAGAGTTTCATAAGTCAAGGTTATGTTGTTTTTTAAATCATGTCAGTAAGGATGGATTTTGTCCTGAGTTTGCAAAGTGATGTGTTAGAAAGGACAAAGCAAACAAAGTCCAGAGACATGATGAAATGTTTAACTTGTAATTTAGATAAATAAAAGCTTTAGCACAGACTCTGAGACAGTAGGTTGGTGCCTGAAAAGCAAACAACAAAACTAGGACAGCACTCAGTAGCGCGCACACTGCTGCCAAGGTCCAAAAGTTCCTGAACAACATTACATTACATTTCATCACATAGCATTTCAATATTAAGGTAAAACACACACTATGGGGCCTTGACTCTTTTACAAATGCAATCAGTAAACTGCTTTTATCCAAAGCAAATTACAATAAGTGCATTCAACCATGAGGAACAACCCCAGAACAGCAAGAACCGCATAAGTACAATTAGCTTAAAAAAAAAGCCAAACTAGAAAGTGCTACATATAAGTGCAACTAAACTTACTTTTTTTATTATATATGTAAATACCAGAGTTGAGGATTGTTATTAGACATTCTCTTCTTAACCAAGGTGTAGTCCGAAGAGATGGGTTAGCCTGCCTTTGTCCTGATGTCAATGGTGAGCTAGTTCCATCATTTAGGAGCCAGGGCAGCAAACAGTCGTGATTTTGTTGGGTGAAGCTCGCAGTGCGGGAGCAGCAAGCTGATTGTCAGATGCAGAGTGGAGTGGACGAGTCGGGTGTAACGTTTAACCATCTCCGTTACGTGCAGTCAGCACATTCATAGACATCAGCCGAGTGTGAGTTGTCAAAGAAATCAGAGCGGAGACTGTTTTAAAACATTTTATTCACTGAACTGAATCATTTACCTCGTTGGACCTTTAGTGTATGAAGCATCTTAGGAAAATTCCTGCAGCTATTAAAATAGCTGCAGGAATTAAAATATAACTAATTCAAAACTTGGGCAATTCAATGCATTTGCAGGAATTTATATGTATAGATATTTGAATCTACTCATTACATAACATATCATTTTAGTCAATCATACAAAACATGCCAAATTTAAATCCTGCTTTCAGTGACGAGTAATAGGTCATTTCGGCCCGTGAGTAAACCCATTTAAGTTTGCTTATTAACTTAAATATCTAATCGGACATAGTCAAATCCAAATAGTACAACAAGCTGTCAAAGATAGCCGAAGTAACTTTACTATGCCTATTTGTCAGACTAAGAAATGAGTCTGCTTCAATGGTGGACCTTTGTCCTTTTTTTATGTTTTCCAAATGTGTCAAGATTTCATGGGTTCTTTTCTGACCCACACCACATCCCTCCACAGAATGTTGTGGTAATTTGTCCAGTAGTTTAGCATAATCCCGCCTACAAACAAACAATCACACAAACACATACAGATGAAAACACAACCTCCTTTAGGTAAAAAGGGAGAATAGTGTCAGTTCAAATGGACGTGGGCAACTGCCGCACTTCTGGCCTTCGTGTGGCCTGGACAAAATGGATATGAGCCCAAAATAGCCCACTGTTAATATAGCAAAATTGGCCCAAATTGCTGTGCTGTAGATAAAAAGTCATCCGGATGTAGAACTTTAGTGGCCCATATGGTAAATGGTGACTATGGCCCAAACAAATCAAAACAAGTTCGGCTCACCTTTGGTTGACTTGCAGTATTGCTGTGGGTTAATTGTGGCCCAGATTGAGCAAACAGGAGCAGATCGCTCAATTGCCATCATTCCATGCTGTAGATGGGCTAGATTACACTGTGGCATTATGACAGTTTGTTTGTTTACTTTGTCTTTTCCTCCTGCTCTGTAGGAAGGTGATGTCTGCCCCCAACTTGCTGCGCGTAGGAACGGCAGAAAATGTCTTTGTGGAGTGTCAAGACTGCACAGGAGGAGACATCAAGGTCGACATCAACGTGATGAACCATCCAACCAAGAACAAAAGGCTGGCAACCACATCTGTGACGCTTACCAGTGCAGGACACTTCCAGGGACTGGGACAAATCAGGGTATGTGAACCACTGTTGCTGTGACTCTGCATCATTTTCTAACATGAAGTCCGAGAGAAATGCTCATCACACATGTTCGTTCTTCTCCTCGTTCACACACTGATTTCTCTACATGCTGCCATCAGATCCCTGCTGGAGACTTTAGCAAGGACCCCAAAGTGAAGCAGTACGTCTACCTGCAAGCTCAGTTCCCCGACCGCCTGTTGGAGAAAGTCGTCATGGTGTCCTTCCAGTCTGGTTACATCTTCATCCAGACTGACAAGACCCTCTACACCCCAAACAGTAAAGGTCAGTTCAATACGACTTCAGCGCTGACAAACTCACCAATATCTCTGCAAGTAGGCCATCAATTTTTCTTACTTAATGAATGGCTGCACTGTAAGATAAACCTCTGTCTCTCTTCCTGTCAGTTCATTTCAGGATGTTTGCAGTGACGCCCGGCATGGAGCCGGTGGAGAGGGACGAGCAAATTCAAAGCGAAGCTTCAATTTCCATTGAGTTTGTGGTATTGCATTTTAACTTCGCATTTTACAAAAAAAAGTTGAAATTATAATCAACTCAATGGCACATCATTACCTAGATTTCACCATCATCTCGAAACAAATTCTTTGATTTTAAAAATAAAAAAAATACCTTCAGTGGACGTTGTTCCTCAGACTAAACATTTCAAGTTTCAAGGGATCTGTTGTAACAGTCGTCCCATCATTGCACAAGTAAAGAAGCATTGTTGAAATAGCCCAGTGTCCGTCATTGAGCTGATAACACGGAGGGATGTCGTTGAAATCTCTTGGTTGTTTGTATTGTTAGACTTCACTATAAGTGTTCAGTGTTAATGGTTGTACAATGATTTTTTAATTTTAAGACTCCTGAAGGCATCGTTTTACCTCTGGATCCAGTCTCTCTGAAATCAGGGATCCACTCTGGAGATTACCAACTCGCTGAAATTGTCAGGTTAGTATTTTGGGCAGCCGTCAGCTTATTAATCTTTATTTACAACCTGACAGCTGTTGTCTATTGGACTGACAGAAATAACAGAACAGGGACAGACTTCATGATTTATTAGAGAGTCAACCTGAGTACTTTAAATGCAGTTTTTCTCATCTTATTCAAATTTCTGCATCTGTGTGTGTATGTGTGTGTGTGTGTGTGTGTGTGTGTGTGTGTGTGTGTGTGTGTGTGTGTGTGTGTGTGTGTGTGTGTGTGTGTGTGTGCGTGCATCCAGCCCTGGACTTTGGAAAGTTGTCGCTAAGTTCCACAGCAACCCACAGGAGAGCTTTTCTGCAGAGTTCGAGGTCAAAGAATATGGTGAGTCCCTTTTACCTCAAGCATTATTTACTGTAAAACCTAAAAAGCATTCATTAATTTTTACTTCCACAAAAACTTACTTGATATAATACATTTTAATTTTTTAGTGCTGCCCAGTTTTGAGGTGAAACTGACGCCTTCGAGCTCCTTCTTCTATGTCGACAGTCCAGATCTCACCATCAACATCAAAGCTACGTATGTGAAGGTTTTTGTTTTGTGTTTCTACAGAGAAGAGTTGTCATTAGTGGAGTGATTGAATTAGAGGATTTGTTAGAGCTTTTGCTGATTTAGTCTGTTGTCATTGTTCAGTGGTGGATCTAGGAGTTTTCTGAAGCAGGGGCCATAAAGGGCCCACAATTTACATGATTGACCAATTAAATATCAAACATCAATGCATTACTCTTGTCCCAGTAAGCTGCACATTTAAGAATTCCTTGTTTGACTCGATAGCTTTAAGCAAAGCCACTTATCATTGTATATATTTTGAAAAGTGTTTCTTGTTCAAAAACATTGTGTTCTTCAAACAGCTGAGAAAGTGAACATCTTAACATTTTAAATTTGTTGTAAGTATAGTGAATAACTGACCTCGTTTTCATATTTATTATAAAAATTTTTTTTTTAAAAAGACCACTTAAAGGACATGGTCCCTTCAGGGCCCAATCAGATTTCAACTGGGGCAAGTGGTGCCCGCTGGTCCTACCCCTGGATCCGCCATTGTTTTGATTAAGTTTTTTATTTACTTTTTATTTGTGTTTAAGAGTTTATTGATATTTTCCTTATTTTTGTAAACCGTCTTTGAGAGCATTGAAAAGCGCTATAAAAATCTGATTATTATTTTCACATTTTGATGATCCAAATTTTAACCGCTCAGTTTTTCTTCTTTGTGGGTTTAAACCTTTGCTTCTGGCTTTTAGTTATCTGTTTGGTGAAGAGGTGAGTGGCACAGCATACGTGGTATTTGGGGTTCAGTATGATGGTCAGAAGATAAGCTTCCCCAGCTCTCTTCAAAGAATATTGGTGAGCACATACTATAATTCTGTCTGCCAATTTGCCAGTTGCATTGCATTTCATTGTACTGTCACATTCCTATCTGCAGATATTCAATATTCATGATGTTCAGAATGAAGCTAGACTGACCAGTACCTCCAACTGTTTGCTTACTGTTCTACTGGGCCACTATACTTTGTTTAATCGTTTTTATGTTTGATGTCAAATTAGATCGAGAATGGTATTGGGGTGGTCCAACTGAAGAGACAGCACATCACACAGACCTTCCAGGATATCAATAAACTGGTGGGGAGTCCGATATATGTAGCCGTCAGTGTGCTGACAGAGAGCGGTAAGAAAGACAAACTGTGAGTTTAGCATGTCTGATTCAGCAGCTCCAAGGACTTATTCAATGTCATTGAGAAATATCCACGCTATGAGCAAAAATATAAACTTCATTTAGGATATGTGCATCAGAAATGACAATTTTTATATTTCAGTTTAGAATGTGAACAAATGTAATGAGGCTGTGGGTGGGTGGTGTGTTTGTGTTTCTGCCCAGGTGGTGAGATGGTGGAGGCAGAGTTGAGAGGTATCCAGATTGTCACATCACCCTACACCATCCACTTCAAGAAAACGCCCAAATTTTTCAAACCGGGAATGACCTTCGATGTTGCGGTAAAGCCCTGACAGATTTATACAATTATATAAAAGGACAGTGACATTCTATATTTCGATGATGCAACATTAACAAATTATATTCCAGAGGGCAAGCAGTAATTCATACATTTCATTTCATGTGTTTATGTATTTGCTGGAGACAGTGCTCCTTATTCCACAGACAAAATACTGTAAACAAGTTAGCTGTTCAAGCTAATTTGATCTATCAGCTTTCACCAGGCAACCTGAAATAAAATAAAATTACCTATGCTGTATAATTAAGAATATTTATGGATAATATATATGCAATCACAAATATTGTCTGAACTGACTGTACAAAAAACCCTGAAAAAAATACTAATCCAATTTCAATGTTTGGTTTTGCTTAAATTATTCATGTTTTTTTGTAATATATCGCAAGGTGTCTTTGGTTGTCAAGGCGCAGTGAAATAAAATGTATAGTTCTTAATATTTTATTATTATTATTATTATTATTATTATTATTTCTGTTTTTGTTGTTGTCTTGAGTTTGTATTTTAAAGGTTAGATAATTCCTACTCAAATCAACAGGTTAACTATTCTAATTCCACATAGCAAAATTGTTTTGGCCTACACTGTCCCACTCTCATCCAGCCCACATACTGCCTGGAATGATGGCACTTGGGCAGAGTCCGCTCCTGCTTGCCAGATCTGAGTGGTCCTAATTAATTTTGTGCTAACATTCACCATTGTTCTGTTCTGTCTATTATTGCACAGTACATACACTGCATACAAAAGTATGTAATAGAGATTGTTGGCCCTTAATAAGATGTGATTAACTGTATGCTTTGATAATACAGGTGAATATTTCTCATTGTTTGGCTGTTTGTTTCCTTGATGACAGATGGAAGTCACAGATCCAGATGGAACTCCGGCACAAGGTGTTGCAGTGGTGGTGAATCCAGGTCAGGTGCAGGGTATTACCGCAGCAAATGGCTATGCAAAGCTTACAGTCAACACAGAGGCCGGAGTTTCAACACTGACGATAAATGTAAGTGTCTGAAGTTTCTTGATTTTAATTTTTGCTCCTTAGATGAAACAGTTCGTTTGGAAACAGGCGCCTATCACATGACCCTATTCCAGAAGAAAAAACAGACGGCATTATCCTTGGCCTCCAGTGTAGAACACATCATGGATAATCAATTACAAGTGTTATTAAATTCTGCATTGTACAATGATACAACCGGTAACATGTGAAGGAAAACCCGCATGTGCATGGCAAGCGTATGTGGTCATTTAATTGTATATGTGTTATTTTTCAATGGGATTTTTTTCCTGAAACGAGCCAAAGCCCTCACATTGACAGAGATCATTTTAGTATAGCATAGTAGTGTGGATAAAGTTTCAGTAGCTGGAATAGGTTCCTCCACCGCAGAGGTCATATTAGCATATTCACCGATCCCAGTCACGGATGTAGGAAGGAAGATGAAGTGTTACAGTTAAGCCATTTTAAAGTGACACAAGGTCTTTTTTTTTAACAAAGAGTTTTAAAGATGTAATAAACTTCTGGAGAAGGATTTTAAAACCTTCGTCTATTCTTGTCAGTGTCATTCAACAATAGGATGAGATCGGACAGGACGGTGCAGAGCTGAGATCTTTTATGCATATTTATTTTTAACCATGTGTGTCTCAAATTGAAGGCCAACACCAATGATCCTCGTATCTCACCTGAGAGGCAAGCAAAAGCCACCATGACAGCTGCGAAGTACAACACTAAAAGCCAAAACTTCATCCACATAGGTAAGTCTAAATAACTTCAGATGATAGGACAAGGCTTTGATGATGAATTACTGTCTGCGCCATAAACTATTCAGTGTCTCACATTCATTGCAAAATATCATTATTGTAGGTGTGGATACAGCAGAGCTGGAATTAGGAAACAATCTGAAAGTCAACCTCAATCTAAAAAAGCAATCAGCTCAAGACAGTGACATCACATACCTGGTGAGTGATGTTTCTCTCTGCCTCACGCCTCGACCTATGTAAAGTATAAACTCTGGTTTTCAAGTACTTATGTGTGAATCTGTGCCCCTAGATCATGAGCAGGGGTCAGTTGATCCAACATGGCCGTTACAAGACAAGAGGCCAAGTGTTGATTGCCCTGATAGTTCCCATCACCAAAGACATGCTGCCATCATTCCGCATCATAGCCTATTATCATCTAACTGACAATGAGGTGGTGTCAGACTCTGTGTGGGTGGATGTCAAGGACACCTGCATGGGCTCGGTAAGACTCACATCACTGTTTAAAAAGAGTAAAACTTATAACGAGAAGAAAAAAGACAAGCAGAAAGTGAAAAAGTTGGTTCTGTATTTTTGGAATACATTTTTATGTGTTTTTCATCAAGAACAAAACTGCTCGTCTCCCTCATTCATCACCCTTCCCTTCATGTTTAGCTAAAGCTGGAATCTACGAGAGCCGCTCCGTCCTACGAGCCGCGCAGGATGTTTGGTCTGAAGGTCACCGGAGATCCAGGCGCCTTGGTGGGACTGGTAGCAGTGGACAAAGGCGTCTACGTTCTCAATAACAAGCACCGCCTCACCCAGAAAAAGGCAATTTCTTTATTATATCATTATCATTTGAAATATTTCTAAAAGTGGTAAATTAAAAAAAATGTGCCCTTTTTAAGTTTTCAGTATAGGTCGTTTCAGACATGAACTCCGAAGTTTGCCTTTCATACTGAATGAATGACGCAGAAAGAGATTCTCTGCTTAGACATGTTCACACAGCACAGCAATCTCTGAAGCGTTCATGTGAGGGGAGGCGCAGGATGTAATGTATTCATCCGGCTGCAGAGATCTCGTTTTTTTGTTTACGGCACATTGACAGTGGCATCGGACCATATCACCAAAATCTCTCTTCACGTTTTCATCGGGGTCTTCTACGTGTGTGGCACCGATTTTTCATCTTGGGATATTTGTATTTTTCCCTTTTGCATCCTTCACGTGTTAGAAGGGTAATGAAAACTCCCATTTGTTTGCCGGTGAACCTTCATTGGATATCCAGCTCCGAGTCTCTTACTCAGACATTTGCTTTCTCTAATACAGCCGCGCTGGAGAAGGTCAGATTATCTCGTAGTCAGTCCATGTGTGAAAGCATCTTATTTTTGAGGGTAACAATTCCTCCGCCAAGGCCCAATATATGTTAGTCTAGAAATTATAGTATGTATACAAATGAAAAAAGAAAGAAAAGAAAAGAAAATTGGTTCACTGGTTTTGCGTAATCTTGCTGACAAAAATATCCACCATCAAACAAACCAGTGGACCAGTGGTTCTCAAACTTTTTCTCTCAAGCCCCACTTTGGAGGTCAAATATTTTCACTTATAATCACTTTGTTACTAAGATGATAAAGCTCAACCAAAACGAACACATGCATGTGACTGGGGTGTAATGTTTCTAAGAGTCTTCTTAATTTGTTGGGTCTTATAGAGATTTCAGACATAAAATACACACAGGACTCTCCTCATCTCCTACCCCATTGACTGTGAACCCAAGAGCAAGACAGGCTTCATCGTACTTTCTTTTCAACTTGTTTTTTGAACACTGTCTCATGTTTGTCCCTGACCTGCTGCTTCACCTAAATGACCTCTGATCTCATGTGTGCATCTATGAGCGAGTGAGCGGGGCGGGGGGCGGAACCAAGGAGATTATGTAAAAACATAACCTCCTTGGTGGAGGTAATAATGTAGATGTATAGTGATGGATATCCAGTATACTCTAGTTATCCATCATGCTGCTGATGCACTTTATAAATACTTCTTTCTTATGGTGATTCAGAACTTGATTTATTTCCTTAATTCCGCAACTTTGTATCCCTATGTGTAAATGACTTCCACACTGTTCAGGTGTGGGACATTGTAGAGAAATACGACACAGGCTGCACACCCGGCGGAGGGAAGGACGGTCTGAGTGTGTTCTACGATGCTGGCCTGTTGTTCGAGTCCAGCACTGCCTCGGGGACTCCCTACAGACAAGGTGACACCGATTTTCTCAAATTTGTTTTCCTTTCTCACATTAAACTGATTTCATCCAACCGTCAAGATCAAAGCCAAACTATATCCTCCGTCAGTGGCTTCGTTTAACACTTAGACTGTGTTGCATTTCCAGAGAGGAAATGTCCGGTCCTCACCAGGAGGAAACGATCTCCCACTATAATGCACGTCACGACCAGCTTGGGTAAGAACCACAACTCTAAACTATCTAGTCCACACATGACTATTTGAATTTTGAATAAAAGTGAACTGCCGTAAGGTGGATGAGACTGACTTGATTAGTTTATGTATCTCTGTTTCTAATTTGCCTTAATTTAAAATGCTTTATTTCAAACAGCTCCCCTTTCATTTTATACTTCATTCCTTCTCACCTCTGTCTCTCCTCAACCCTCTTTCCAGTGAGTCATTATACCGATGAACTGCAGCGTGAGTGTTGTTTGGATGGCATGAGGGAGACCCCCCTGTCATACACTTGTCAGACGCGCAGTGAGTACATCTCGGACGGTGCATCCTGTGCTGAGGCTTTCCTGCACTGCTGCACAGAGGTGGAGAACCTGCGAGGCGAATTGAAGCAGTATCAGCTCGACTTGGCCCGCAGTAAGAGATGGGTGATGAGGGAAGGGGGGAAGAGGGCTGGGTGGGTCATCCAGGGCCAGACAATAGATTGTACATAAAGATGGACGACACGTCTCCGCTTTCTCCCACTATTTAGAAATTCAAATCCAAAATGTCAACATTTTCGTCGGTGTCTTCTATTTGTGTGACACTGAAATGTCGAGTTTAAGAAATGTCATCAACAGCAGCCTCTAGAGGAGGCCAGATGTATCCCGTATACTGCAGCGAGCCACCAGGTGGCAACCAGCAGGCTTCACTTTTGTGTCCATCTCTATTTAAGATCTATGGGTCAGACTTGTGGTTGTGAGACAATCAAAGTGGTAACCTTCCTTGTTAATGACTCTCTAGGTCAGGAGGACGACAACAGTTACATGGACAGCAATGAAATTGTTTCTCGCACCAATTTCCCTGAGAGTTGGCTGTGGTCAGACATCAAACTGCCTCCTTGCCCACAACAAACACCGAACTGGTGAGGCAACTAAAATAGACATTCAAAAATATTGTACTCCGTTCATGACACCACTAATGATGACAACCTCTCTGAGTCCGTGCACTTTCTTTTTTGATTCAGTGACTCCACATCCTTTGTGAAGAGCGTTCCTTTGCAAGACTCAATCACAACCTGGCAGTTCACTGGCATCAGTCTGTCAAGAACCCACGGTGAGGACTCTGTGAATTTCAGTCGTACCACAATCATCTTAAATCTCTCTCATCCACAATTTTCTTTCTTCTCTGTTTCACCTCATCTTATCCTTCTCATCGTTAAGGAATCTGCATTGGCGAACCATTGGAAGTGATTGTCCGGAAGGACTTCTTCATCGATCTCAGACTGCCCTACTCTGCTGTCCGTGGAGAGCAGCTGGAAGTAAAGGCGATCCTCCACAACTACACCCCTGATGTTATCGATGTAAGTCTGAGCACGATGCTTTGTTGTTTCATGATGGAGTCAATGAGAGAATGATAATTTTTCTCACTGATGTCAAAGAAAGCAAAAGTAGATATTTAGGTGGTTGTTGCTCCTGGCTTTCATAGGTTTTTTTGTGGGATCTTGAAAAGTCTAACAAAGTCTAAAATTGGTTGAATTTTAGGCTGTAAAGGGTCCTAAATGTGGTCAAATGCAACACACAAAGTCTAAAATATGTTTAGGTAGGTCATTTAATTCTAAATCAGTTGCACTTTAAGATTACCATTTTTAATATCTGAGAGAAATGTTTTGGCTTCATGCATAGTTTCTTATATCTCTTTGTGTGTAGTTCTTTCTCTCTGATGTAGATATTAGCAAGCCCTTATAAAACTACAAACAAGACCAACATGGGACTGTTGGCTGATTCTACAAACCCCTTGTTCAGAGCTTGTCACAGTACACTGATACTGCCTGTAGTTTGTGAAATAGTTTGTGTTTCCAGGGTTATTCTTTACTCTGCTATTTCATTCTTTATGATTCCAATATTCCTTTGTTTCTGTCGTAATTGACATAAGTCTTCAATTTCATTCATTATGGTCTAAATCTTACTTTTGAAACCCTGAAGAAACCCTGGATATGTGTAGTAGTGGCTGACATGGCTCCTTCGCATTCTCTAGGTCAAAATGTTCTTTGGGACAAAACATCAATTTCAACCATTAAATTGTTGTTAATTTCTTTTATTTACATCGAAGCGTACCTGAAATTGTCAAATATGAGAGGAATCATCTAGGAAGATCCACATCTTCTTGAAGCAGATCTTTGACCGGCTGCACATATACCTCACTCATTGATGTATCTTTGTGTCTTTCTAAAGGTGCGTGTGGATCTGCTTGAGGAGGAGCATGTGTGCAGCGCGGCTTCTAAACGTGCAAGGTATCGTCAGGAGGTCAGAGTCGGGCAGCAAACCACACGATCTGTCCCCTTCGTCATCATTCCCATGAAGGAAGGACAATTCAGCATTGAGGTCAAAGCAGCTGTTAAGGACTCATCACTCAATGATGGAGTCAAGAAGATGCTGCGGGTGGTGGTAAGAGAAACACACTCTGTAATATACCTCTTTTGCACCACATATAGCAGGTATTAGCATGTTTTTAAAGACAGGTAAACCTGCTACAAAGGGGAATGACACCTTTCCCATTGCCTGAAGAGGAGTTAGCCTTCCCCCCCCCTGGTGCATCATGTTCTGCGTCACAAACCTTAATGGGGTCAGTGGGCTCGTCATCAGGGCCACATCATTAGTGACAGAAATGGCGAGCAGTACTGTAAACAAGTTGTGTGACCAGGCTTGGAATTATTTGTATGATGTGTCATATCTTTTTCTGTCTTGATCTTACCATTTGCTAAATGTTGATCTCCTTGAGGGTCTCCCTCATTGTTTATGTTTACCGGAAGTGGCAGAACCTTAGCAAGTATAACGCTCAGCATGCAGCCGGTTGCCTACACGTACTCGACCTGAGGCCTGTTACTGTGTGGCTGCTTTCAGCCCTTTGCAACCAGTGTAACCTGAGTTTTTGTATGTAGCCATTTTAACTTGTAACATATCCTGCTCTCATTAGGTGTGTCAATATCATTCCCAATAACTCCATCGGGTTCTATAAAAGCATTCAACCCCTGCCATCAAATCTGAAGGTTCTGAGCCATGAAGTTCGCAAATGCCCAGCTTGAATCAGATGGTCTGGGAAGGATTTCCTTTTTGTGTCACCAGCTTGTCCTGTTCTTACCATCTCATCATTAGCTACAATGGCTGCGCTCACTGCAGCCCAGCCACTCGTATACCTACCTCGTTGGCTTTGCTGCCCCTTAATTGGGTTACAGCTTTTGTGTCATAAGAAAATGAAATTCTACAATGCAGTCCTCATTTTTATATTTCATCAAATGCAAAAGTTATTGCTGTTCACACATATAGCTGTCAGGGGCCAAATACTCATGACTAGTGATTTAATAAATGGCAACAAACAGCGATCTCCTGTGGTAAAGTAAGTTTGGTGAAGCAGAAATCTTTTAGGGCTTTACTTTGACTTCAAATGCAAACTGTATCAGCCCTTTCAAAATGCAACATCAACTGAGCAGAAGAACCAGACAAATACGGATTGAATATTTTAACAGACACACACCTCTGTATTTTATTGTTAACCAGTATAATATATTACTTAAAAAGTAGATGTGATTTGTAATGTTTGTTTCTCCTGTTTTTTTTCCAGCCAGAAGGTGTTCTGGTTAAACAGCCACAGATTATAACACTAGACCCCTCTAAGAAAGGTGTCGGTGAGTTTATCACATAAACGGCTGCATATGATAGTCATGTAGTAATACTGTGTTTTCATTATTTCTTGAATTCATCCTGTTTCTCTCTTCAGGAGGTAAAGAAGAGATAATTATCAACAGTGGAATCCCAAGGAAAGATTTGGTTCCGAACACACCTACTAGCACACAGATATCTGTGACAGGTGGGATTATGGTACATTTGGACATTGCGTGTATCGCATGCCCGTAAAATGAATTCATGTTTATTTGCATGTTTCCTCCTGTTGATTAAAAGTACACTGGTTTTTCTGTTGGTGTGTGTGCCTGCAGGGATGGAAGACATTGCTCCACTGGTAGAGAACGCAATCAGTGGGCAGTCGATGGGTAGCCTCATCTACCAGCCATCAGGCTGCGGAGAGCAGAACATGATCCACATGACCCTACCACTCATTGCAACCACTTATTTGGACAAAACCAACCAGTGGGAGGCTGTGGGCTTTGAGAAACGAAATACAGCCCTCCAGCATATCAAGACAGGTAAGATCACTCAGATGTATTTACTCGCACATACCTTATTTTACTATGGCTAAACTTCTATCAATACAAACAAGACACAACATGCTACCCCTGCTCCACATATTCGGGCTACAACACTCAAGCTGCTTTCAGACCTGAACTCAAGAGAATATCACACAATTGGGTACTTCTCCCAAGTTTTTCTTCCACATATGAACAACATAGCAGGAGATTCTCCGTCAGACTCATTCACAGCAACACAGAAATTTGTGTCGCTTTGAGTGTTCGGGGGGGGGGGGGGGGCTGGTTCAGCAGACAGAGGCAAGATGTGACATAAATTCTGCTGCGGAGTTGTTTACAGCATATCAACATTGTCTTTTATCACTAAACTCTCTTTTGACATCTTTGCCAGTTTCTTCTACATGTATGGCACGACTTTTTCATCCTGAAATATCGGTTATCTTTTTCTAATTTTGTATCTTTTGCGTGTTAGTCCCACCCACTCGCCTGCAGTGAATCCTGCCGTGTCAAGATCTTATTTTAAGCAGACCCAAAAAGAGTGCAGACCAGGAACACAGCAGATTGATGGCAGAAAAAGGTTTATTTGGAATGTCCAAAAAAAGGCAGACAGCCAGAAACGATGTCAACTGGTATGCCCTGTAGACGGAAAACATGGTCAGTTAATAGTTTATTTGTGAATGGGTTAGGAACAGAAAGTAGATGCAGAAGGCCGGCTGGAGGACGGTGCGATGGCTTGCTCCTCGCACACAAAGAACAGGCATCAACATAAGAACGTGTATCAGCATCCTTTGTGGGCCACCAGAAGTGTCTCTTCAGGAGAGAGAGAGTGCGGCTAATGCCAGGGTGGCAGGCAAACCTTGAGGTGTGAGCCCACTGCATGACCTGGGAATGGACAGAATCTGGGAAGAAAAGAAGGTTAGGTGGGCCTGTACCTTGATCAGGATGATTCTGTTGTGCACGTCTTATCTCTTCTTCAATCTCCCATGGCACTGCTGCCACAACGCAGGAGGGGAGGTAAGATGGTTTCATAACTTGTATTGGACATCTCACACATATGTTGTCGGGAGAGGGCATCCGGCTTGATGTTAAGCTTACCTGGGCTGTAAGTTAATGAAAAATATAAACGACTGAAAAACAAAGCCCACCGAGCCTCTCTGGAATTTAGCTTTTTAGCTGACTGAATGTATTGTAAGTTCTTGTGATCAGTCCAAACTACGAATGGTTGCTCCGCCCCCTCCAACCAATGTCTCCACTCTTCTAAAGCTAACTTGACCGCTAATAACTACCTGTCCCCAACATCGTAATTCCTCTCAGCAGGTGAGAGTTTTGGGCACAAGGGGAGGGCTTGTGACTGGCTGCGTACAAGAAGACTTTTCCTGGCGGCGCTCGTGTAGGTGATTGTCCAACCTGATAGATAGAGAAATCAGGGAGTTGAGACTCTCAGGTTCATCCCTGGAAGCAAGTTCATCTTTGAGCAGTTCATTTAATCCTTTCAAAAAGACCCCTTTTAAGGCAAGCTCATCCCATTGAGCATCATTTACCAAGGTCCAGAATTCCACAGTGTAGTCTGCTGCGCTCCTTAATCCCTGACGGAGACTCAATAAACGTCTAGATGCAGAGCAATGGCAATCCAGATGGTCAAAATCTCCATTAAAGGGCTCGGGGTTGGTAGCCAGGGAATCTAGATTAGCAGTGGGAGCAGGTGGTATTGAGGCTGGGGGAGCAGGATTAGGTGGAGAAGCATCAGCTGGAGATGAAGCACAAAGAGAGGTAAGTAACGAGAGTTAATTCAGAAACTTGTTTTACCAGAGAGCGGTTATTGTCTGTGAGGGCCTGGAGAAGCTGTTCATGCTGTCCAAGAAGAGCTCCTTGACTGGCTAGAGCATGAAGTAGTTGGCCGGAATCCGGTGTTGTGTCTGCTGGGTCCATGTTGGCCAGATCGTTCTGTTAAGATCTTATTTTAAGCGGACCCAAAAAGAGTGCAGACCAGGAACATCCCAGATTGATGGCAGAAAAAAGGTTTATTTGGAATGTCCAAAAAAGGCTGGCAGTCAGGAAGGCAGATAAACCGGCAGGCAGGCAGGCAGGCAGAACTCTGTGGAAGGAGTCGAACCAGGAAGGTGAGCAGCTGAATCATACAGGTGAACGGACGAATCCGGCAAAGATAGGGGAGATGAGCTGAGGTTTTATGGAGTGGAGGTGGAGTTGATGAGATGAGTCTCAGCTGCGAAGGTATCCCACAAGAGGCCCCTCCCAGCTCCAGGTTGAGCCACCTGTGGAAAGAGCACAGTGGGGGAAGGGAAAACAAGAGGTGGAAAGCCTGGTCTTGACATGCCAAGGATATCTTGCTCACAATGGTTAATTTTCACGGCATCCAGAGTAACTACTCAGAGGATGGCAGGAGAAACATACATTCTCACAAACAAAACTGCCATCAGTTATATTCAGTAAAAGCGTATGTGTGTTTTGTTTGTGTTCAGGCTACGACAACG
This sequence comes from Platichthys flesus, assembly GCF_949316205.1. NCBI lineage: Eukaryota > Metazoa > Chordata > Actinopteri > Pleuronectiformes > Pleuronectidae > Platichthys > Platichthys flesus. The sequence goes on from NC_084949.1 coordinate 10,085,289, forward strand.
AGCTTGCCTTCCGTAAACCTGATGGCTCTTTTGCTGTGTGGGCCAAACGCCAAAGTAGCTCCTGGTGAGGCATTATAACATCTAGGAACTCATACATAAACATCTTCGAATATGTGGTATAATGTCTCCAAACGTATATTCTACTATACTATGAGAGACATTAGAAAATGTATAGAACTGAACGATTACTCCCTCTCCCCTCGCTAAGGCTGACAGCGTACGTTACCAAGGTGTTTGCCATGGCCGACAGTCTGGTGGCAGTGCAGAGCAACGTGATCTGTGACGCTGTGAAGTTCCTGATTCTCAAAGCGCAACAACCTGACGGCGTGTTCAGAGAAGTCGGAAAGGTGTCCCACGGAGAGATGATTGTGCGTACACTAATTTCATCAACATCAGTCTTCAACTTAATGGACAAGAAGAGCAACATTTCAAATTATATCACCATATACAAATATGATAAAATGTGGGCATATGCGTGTGTGTAGGGTGATGTGCGTGGCTCCGATTCAGATGCCTCCATGACGGCCTTCATCCTCATCGCCATGCAGGAGTCACGGACTATATGTGCTGCCACTGTTAGTGTGAGTACCGGCTATCTTGTATTTCTTAATTTACTCACTTCTCATTAAGAAACCATTGGCTGAGCCCTGCCTCCCTTATTTACACCTGCCCCTCCTGTCAACCTTCCTGTTCTTGCACGGCACATACAGTTACTATAATGCTTGTGGCAGATTTGCTGCTCAAAAATTACATTACATTACATTTAGTAGATTACATTTAGTAGATTCATTTTCAGGTACTTTCACTGTTAGGGTCAGGGTTACCACTAAATATACGTATCAGCAAATATCTGTACTTTCTACTCCTTTCAATGCATTGTGTAACATGTTGTATTATAGTGATTCCCCTCATCTTCTTCTTTCCTCTCCTGACGCCCAGAGTCTTCCAGGCAGTGTAGAGAAAGCGGTGCAGTACCTGGAGAGGCGTTTGGCCAGCCTCACCAACCCATATGCTGTTGCCATGACATCGTACGCCTTGGCCAACGAAGGGAAACTGAACCGAGAAGTCCTCTTCAAGTTCGCTTCTCCAGGTGCTGCCACACAACAATATTAAATGGATGTGTACAAGCAAATATAAAAGACATCCACAATTAATTAGAGCCCAAACAACATTGATATAATGGGAAGATTTAAGTCAATAATATAACACATACCTCTGCCAAAGCCCAACAGTCCTATTCTGAAACCACATTTCAGTTCACTAGAACCAGATTTTTTTTTGCATCTTCACCAAATTATAATGACTCATGACTATTAGTCCCCTAAAAAGTCTGATTGGTTTCAAAAGTCTGATTGGTTTCAAAAGTCTGATTGGTTTCATCAAGATACATGGATTATTCTCTTAGATATCAACAATTATGTCCAAGTAAAACTTTAAACTTTAAAGTAAAATTAAAAAAAACTTGACCAGTCCCCCGATCCAACTGTGCACCAAAATTCACTATTTTAATATTTTCTTTCTTCTGTCATGCCCCGCCTATCCACACAATTTCATGAAAATCAGTTGAATGGTTTTTCATAATCCTGCAAACCATTAAACAAACATTGTTGTCTGTAAAGTATATATATATTTATAGTTTAATATCAAGTCTTATTTCAGAAATATTTAACATAAATGTACATATTAAAAACTAAAGGTCAAATATTTGTATTTGCCTTAATAATAATTTTTATGTAAATAAGCTTGTATTTGCTCACATTTTCAAATTCCTCTTGTTTTTATTTCATTTTTTAAACAAAATTAGATATTCTCAGTGACTGAAGTCTGTCACAAGTTCTTCTTTGTATTAAAAAGTCGCTTTGTCTGTTTTTCCCCCCCTCAGACCTGTCCCACTGGCCTGTAGTTAAGGGACATATTTACACACTGGAGGCAACAGCTTACGCTCTTCTGGCTCTGGTCAAGGTCAAGGTAAGCATGTGCCACTTACAGTATGTGTGTTTGACCAGCCTGTCGAGATACACACAATAACAGTCACAAGCCATGCCTCCTCATTAAAAGGCTGGAGGGATTATCAGACTAGCGCAGTGCCTGTTCTGAAATAACAATTTGGAATGGGCTGTTTGCCTGTGCTAATGCTGGTTGCAATTTTCTTTAACATTGCTAACCACTGATAATCGATTACTTGTATCGGGCGAGCACCAAGTCTCTGCAAGGAAGAATTGCCATGATAGAAAAAACTAATTTACATGGTGGGCTTCTGAAAACCCAACAAAAACAGATGCTCGTTCACAGATACTTCAACCCTTTCTCCCCCTCTGTTGATAAAGGCCTTTGAAGAAGCCCGACATATTGTGAGATGGTTCAACCAACAGAAGAAGGTGGGCGGAGGATTTGGATCAACTCAGGTAACAAAGCATTCTCTCCATATGCACCTCTAGCTAGTTATCACGCATTTGAATTTCCATACATTCATTCAACCTTTACTTTAGCCCGGGAATATATTTAGGTTGATACTTCATTTACAAAATAGCTGAGTACAGAAAATGTACAAAATTACAGTTCATTTAATGTTATTCAAAGCAAATGAATCAATTAAAACAAATGAATCAACTAAAACAAGAAAAGCTGGAGGTAAAATAAGATTAGATTGACAACTTAAATTGCCCCAAGGATTAAATTGAGATGAACTTTATATCTTACTTGATGTTGTGTAAATGAATCTGGTCCCATGAACAATATCTTTGGTTTTTAAAAGTGTTATTTTCTCCCCCTCGCTCTTTCTCTATCTCCAGGCTACCATCATAGTGTACCAGGCAGTAGCAGAGTACTGGGCCAGTGCTAATGAACCAGCGTACGATCTGAATGTGGATATCTTGTTGCCGGGCAGGGCAAAGCCTGACAAGTTTAGCTTCAACCGGGGAAACAGCCATACCACAAGAACATCTAAAGTGAGTACATACATTCACACACAAACTTGCATGTTGCTTTTCTTTTCGTTTCCTCTGCTGATCCAGTGTGTACTTGTGTGTATTTTATATCCTCAGATCAATGATATAAACCAGGATGTGAAAGTGACTGCCACAGGATCAGGAGAAGCAACAGTGACAGTAAGTAAAATGTCTTTTTTGTTCTTCGCGCTATCATCTGCTGTGTATCTGTTGTTATTGATCCCAGATCCGACCAGATACATTTATTACCCAGTGTCAACAAAGTTTGTACGACAAAAGCCAATTTATGTGATATTTTCTGTGTGACAGATGGTGTCACTGTATTATGCTCTACCTAAAGAGAAGGAGAGCGACTGTCAGAAGTTCAACATGTCAGTGCAGCTCATCCCAGGTAAGTTGCCTGTCTCTTCATTTTTATTTGTTGTGATCATTCGTCATTTTCTCTGTTTGTCTCCTTGTATGCGTCTATTTTGTTTGTGCAACTGCAAACTGTGTTCTTCCAGCGCAGTCCCCATCATTGTGCCAGGAGAGGATTTAATGCTTGTGTGTTATCTTGCTTTTCCAGACAAAAAGGATGCAGATGAGATGATATACAAGCTGAAAATAGAGGTTTTGTAAGTACAGTAATGAAACAATACTGACTGAAGTGTTTTTCATATTAGTTTAACCGTCTTGTTTCATTGAATATTGTACATTTCCTACACAGATATAAGGACAAGGAGCAAGATGCAAGCATGTCAATCTTGGATATTGGTTTGCTGACTGGCTTCACCGTCAACACTAATGATTTGGACTTAGTAAGAGCTTTTACAGATACACACATACCCACCTAGAGCCAATGTGAGAAAGGACATATTTAATGGTTTTGAAAGGTGACTGACACGGTTTGTTTGTGTGTGTAGTTGTCTAAAGGACGTGCCCGCACTATTTCAAAATATGAGATGAACACTGTCCTGTCAGAAAGAGGCTCACTGATCATCTACATGGACAAGGTGAGAGGCAAGCCTTTATGCCCCCTTTCCCCTTTTTCTCTAGATCTTGTTCGGTCTCTACATCACATTTGCTTTAAATTTCTCCGCAGGTTTCTCACACACGACCAGAGGAGATCACATTTAGGATTCACCAGACGATGAAAGTGGGCGTCTTACAGCCAGCCACTGTTTCTGTCTATGAATATTATGACCGTAAGCCTCAAACACACTTAGGATGACACTCAGTAGAGTACTTACCTTCCCCAGGGCCTAGCAGTCGCCATAATTCAATCAAGCTGCACCAAATTGCACACACTCCAAAAAATATCCTAGTAAGTGTTTAAAGTTGATTTTCACTGATGTAAGCCACTTATATTTATTTTCCATTGCAGAAAGACATTGTGTGAAATTCTATCATCCAGAGAGGAAAGCTGGACAGCTACTGAAGCTCTGCAGAAACGATGAGTGCACATGTGCCGAAGGTAAACAGGGTGGTGTCTCTTTGAAGATAAAAGCCATTCATACATGCATCCACTGTCTATACCCCTCATCCTTTGAGGGTCACGGGGGATGCTGGAGCAAATCCTTGCTGACGTTGGGCGAAGGCAGGGTACACCTTGGATAAATCAGGGGTCAACATACAGAGACAACAACCGTTCACACTCACATTCACACCTACAATCTCCTGCTTAAATTTCAACTGTAGGAGGAAGCCACAGTAACTGAAGAAATATTACGCAAACACGGTGAGAACATGCAGAGACACGCTCAACACATGACACTAATGTAGTGCATGTAATTCAATTTGGGTGAAGATTAAATGAGTTGGAAGGAGGTGGTCGTGGAAAGTGGCTCACAGTAAAATCTCCAGAAGCTGATTTCTCCGGTCGATGCATCCATACACCAACACATGTTCTCAATTAATCAAATCATCACTGGTGTATTTACTTTGTGCCTATTGTTTATTTCCAGAGAACTGCAGTATGCAGAAGAAAGGAAAGATCAGCAATGATCTGCGCACAGAAAAATCTTGTGAGACTACTCCTACCAGCAAAATAGATTTCGGTAAGATGCACTAACAATGGTCTGCACTTGAGTTGAGATTTATTTATACCTTAACATATTGTTTGTTTGTGTAAGTGAGTGATTGTTAAATAAAAAATATGTGAGGTAACAATCTGCATCTTGTCTGTCCTCAGTGTACAAAGTGAGACTGGAGAAATTCACAGACGGTTTGTCTACTGACATTTACACAATGAGGGTATTGGAAGTGATCAAAGAAGGTAGGTATTTAGCTCCTCTGTGAACCATCGGAAATTTAAATCACCTTTTATTGAATTTTTTTCTAAGGCCGTTTTCATAGAAAACTTTGCACCAAGGTTCAAAACCAGGATCTTGTCTTTTCTACATTGTTTGCATTGATCTGTTGTTTTGGTTTCTGCCTATACTTAATTTTGATTAGATTGTAGACAGACCTGTTGTCAGTTCGGCAGGTGGAGAAGTGAATGAACCAGTGGATTTCTTTCATTTCGTTGCCACAGTAATACTTCTTTGTCTGTCATCTATTCTTTAATGCCGTCTCAACTTTGACAAAAATTTTGGCCTTTGTTTTTTTCGTTGTTCTGCATGTCTGACGTCACAACCAACACATGAGCTGCTCTCTCATCTTGCTGTCTTACCAAATTAGCGCATTCACTAGGCTGTCATGTTTTCATCACTGCTGATAAGAGCCTCGTAAAACCAGTGTCTACTGCTTAGTCATTTGCCCTGGAAGTGAATATAGATTGAATCCATTCTAATTGCAGATAAAAGCCAGACATTAGTGAATTTTAAGGTTATTTTTGGCCAGTTGAAAAGGGCCTCTTTTTTTCTGCATTGTTGTTTCTGTATGCACATGGAGCAATAATTGCCAATTTAAAGAAAGCATTTGAATTTAACTTTGTGCTGAGGGGCAGATGAAAATATTGATTTCTGTTTGCAAAGTTAAAAAAACTATCCCTAGCAGCAGGCTAACTTAAATTGCATCGCTAGGTGAAAAAAGAGTGGGGGTACAACCCAGCAACAGCATGTAAACCCCCGTTAGACCCCCACAATTAATCACTATTCATTCATGCTACACATCTCCTTTAAGCTTGTTGTGTTTTTTCAAGCAGCAGAGTCTTGTCGATGTTGTTGTTGAAGGAAGGAGACCGCGGACCCAGAACTTGCATGTATACAATGTTTATTGCAAGAAGTTTCACAGGTCAGGACGAGCTCTAGAAACTCGGAGACGTCACAAGTCGAATGATGAAAATCTGACTTACCTCTTGCAAGACGATTCTTATAGGGGAGTTCTTTACCTCAAACCTGGAGATAAAATGATGTCACCCATAGAGTCTCTGACTAAATTTGGGAATGTGTCGTTCCTAAGATTTAAGGACCTGTTGAAGAACACTCCCTTCTCTTAGTATTCCATAAGCGGTTCAAAGAATCGTTCAAAAAAGGGAGGAAATTAACAGAACACATCTGGAAAAAGTTTTTAAAGGTCTGAGCATAAGACTCAAGGCGCCTTAGGATATAAACATGTCATTATGGTTTATAACTATGCTAGAGAGATCCATAGGCTGAATATAAGTTTGAGCATAAGGCGTCATAGATATAAATGTCATTATGTTTTATAACCATGTTCAGAAGATCTCTTAGCTGGATATATGACAAGCTCTCAATTCAATCCTAAAGCATCTTCTCTCATTTATTTCAATCGCAGGAAGTTTCGACGTGGGACCTCAGGGGAAACAGCGCACATTCCTGAGTTATCCACACTGCAGGGAGTCTTTAGATCTGGGCGAAGACAAAACGTACCTCATCATGGGCACATCAAAGGATATTCACAGAGACGAACAACGTCAATTGTAAGTGTCTTTGTGTTTAAACAACTGCAGCTCCCATTTACTGTTTCAGCACTTTTTCGACATCATGTTCCATGATATTTTCACATGTGGTATTTCACTCTGCTCTCCACAGGTATCAGTACGTGCTCGGGGAAAGAACCTGGATTGAGTACTGGCCAACAGACGCCGAGTGTCAAGTCCAGGAGCACAGACCAACGTGTGTGGGCTTAGAGGAGATGGTCCAGCAGTACGAGGTCTTTGGATGTCAGCAGTAGCGTAACACAAGAGAAAACGCATTCTTTTTTTAATCATTCTTATTTGCTGCTGTAACATGTGAAGGATTTAAACCTTAATACCTGCATTGTGTTAATTAAAATGTAATGGTCTTAATCTCATTGTCAGTTTCTTTTTTCAATCAAACTCTGTCATCTGCTGTGATGTAGATTTTAAGACAACTCACACACTATGGATCAATTAATATTTGCAGCAATAATAACAGACAGTTTTACTGTAACTCAAATGCTGTGCTTCTACTGGCTAAATTGGTTAAAAAAAGAAAATCTGGTCAAACAAATACTGTGAATAAAAATGCAATGGGAATGTGATGCAGCATCCTCTCATAAAATTTTAATGAACATTAAATCAGCTGATTCAATTGTTGGACAAGTATTAAGGTGACGTGTTGAAGGTGAGTCTGTGTTTATGGCATCCTAAGCATAGATGGTTCCTCTAATCGCCGCTCAAGTGAGTGCGCTGCTACCCAGAGCCGACAGGTGGAGGAGGGACGGAGCTGCTGCCCTGAGCCGACAGGTGGAGGAGGGACGGAAACCTTCTCGACGCTACCACACACTTTACTTCCTACGGAGCCCCCAGGGGACACGCAAAAAAAAAGAAGCTGGGTGAAAAAAAGGACGGAGTTTTGCGAGATCCCGAGAAACTTTTGCGAGATCCCGAGATAGTTTTGCGAGACCGGTCACGGACCTCCTCCGTGACAACAGCAGCGGGTCCCGCAGCGGGGAGGAGAGAAGAAGAGAAATTCCTGCATTAAAATAATGAATCATGACAGTTTGGATGATTTGAAATGGTAATTTATTATACAATTTAATGGTCATTTATTATACCACCCGTTGCTGCTGTCCTCCGTGACAGCAGCAACGGGTCCCTGACCGCCGCTCCGGTACTTCAAACAAAGTATTGTGGACCAGACCGGTGTTTCGTTGATGAAAGAAGAGGAGCAATGGAGGCCGACTTGGAGAGCGGTGGTCACGGACCCTCTGCTGCTGTCACGGAGGAGCAGCGGCTGTCACGGAGGAGCAGCGTGTCCCAGCAGTTCCGGTACCGGGGGCCCCTGCCTCAGCGCTCGTATAATAAATGACCATTTCAAATCATCCAAACTGTCATGATTCATTATTTTAATGCAAGAATTTCTCTTCTTCTCTCCTCCCCGCTACGGGACCCGCTGCTCCTCCGTGACAGCAGCAGCGGGTCCGTGACCGGTCTCGCATAACTATATCAGGATCTCGCAAAACAATCTCGGGATCTCGCAAAACTCCGTCCTTTTTTTTTCGTGTCCCCTGGGGGGCTCCGTAACTTCTGTTTTATTTGTTTATCTCTTCCTGCAGGGAAACGTCTCGGTTTTGTTCAATCAAGTACTTATTAAGAAGCAATGAAAGATATGAAAAGTCCAGAAAAGCAATGGGCACAGCCCCGGCCCTCTTGCAGCACCGGGGTATTCAAGAGTCGCACCTCACGGACGGCGGTCATAATATTTATAAAAGTAGGTAGAACAGGATTGGTCATAACAAGGGTGGGTCGCGGTGGTTTAAACTTGATTCTTCAATGAGGGTGCGCAGGCGTAGTTCCAGCTTCTTGGCACTGGAGTCAGGAAGTGATGAGGAGTTGATGAGGAGCTGATAGTTGCTGGGCAAATCTTTACATAAACAAGCCTTGACTGAGCTGACGCCTTGTGGGTCGGTGTTGTTGTTCATTGGATGAAAGAATATTGTGTTCCTACTTTATCGGCTGTATGTTCTGTTTGTGTAAACATGCGCATCCTCCAAACGAAACAACGTCTTTCTATCTTCCCGTCAGAACCTGGGGCAGCTGCTTAAACACTGTGTGATGTTGACTAAAGCTAAAGGAGTTATGCTTTAAAACAGAAAAGTTAGGTTTGAGAACAATTGAAAGTACAGTGTATCATATGCCACAGATTTACAGTCTCAACAACAGGCAGCTGCTCTTATCAGACCTTATCAAGACAGGTGTGTTACGTTCTGTCATTTTAGTTTGTGGAATTCTGTCTCTTTCTGTTTTCTGTTTTATTTAGTAGTCTCGCTTTCTTGTGTGTTTTTTCAGCTTCTCGTGTGTTCACTTCCTGTCTTGGTGATTGTGTTCCCCAGCCCTCATGTGTTGCACCTGTGTCTAGTTGCCCCTGCCTTCCCTGTGTCTCTATATAAGTCTCTGCGTTCCCCTTTGTCGGTTCATACTCCTGGTCAGTTATGGGTTTTTTGTGTCTTGCTGTCTCGTCCAGCTTTCCCGTACTTGTTCTGTGTACCCTGTGCGCCTTGCCATTCAGCTTCTGCTCCTCTGTAGTAGTTATTGTCTCCAGTGTCACCCTGTAGTGTTTATGTTTTGTTTTTGTCTTGTTTAACGACTCTTTTTATATTAAATACCATTTTTGTTAAAACCTCTGCATCCTGGGTCCATCTCCCTCCACAAACCCTAACAGTGTGAGATTGTACAGCGACGTGACACACACACATTTTAACCAAATCAAGATTAACACCAAGCAGCAACGGTTATTACACTTCATTGTGTGAAGGCCATATATCTGGCCCAAACTGCTCCTGCCCCCACCCTCCTGCATTTGTTTAGGATTCAGTTCTATTGACATCTTCACAGACACACACACACAGACAAACATAGATTTAAAATCCTAACAGTCGCCCAGTCGCGGCATGGCTAAAACTATTTCCCCCCCACCTGCCCTGCTCCACCTACCTGTGCGCTCGCAAATGAACCAAGTCACATGTCCTGCCTGCACCAATCAGAAACTGGTGAATATCTACGTTGGCCGAGAGAGCTCAACGCACTGCAAATATTAAAAATAACACGTGCAAATACGGAAAAAAACCGTTATAATTCACAAAGAAGTGATGAACCTGGCTGAAGAGCCATCACCTCTGAAGAGTAGCAGACTTAACGTCACAAAGCATTGAACTGCAGCCACGTTCTTCACCCTGGAAACATTTCTGGTGTCCTTTTCGCTATTTGCAGCGTGTTTCTGTATTCGCAGGTGTTGAGACTTTATTAAGCACATGTGTCATCAAATTATGGCTTCCTCTCTCCCTCATATTCTTTTTGACATGAGTTTTTTGTGTTTTCTCGTCTTTATTTTTGATTTAATTCACCAATCAGTCATCATGGAAGCTTGGGTTAAATGATCAGAGAGAAGAGGCCTTGTGCTGAGTTCAGTTTGTCAGCTGAGTTGTCTGCTCTGTGGTGTGATTAATACTAATCAAATAACACATTACCTGAGAAATGGTTCAAATTCATAAGAGGTACATAGATGACCATGATAATAATGATAGAAATAAAAGGACAATAATAATTTGGCAGCCCAAGTAAATTCAGGCATATTCCTCTCTTAAAAGCAGAGGGAAATAGGGAACTAAAAGATTCAGCACAGGGCCAGGTTCAAGAAAAGCCTTAAAAAATAATCCATACATTTTAGAATTAATCTAAAAAAAAACTGGGAGCCAACAGGTGTGATCTGATCATATCGCTTAGTTCTATTTAAAAGTATGGCTGCTGAGCTTTAGTTGAATTGTAGAAACTACAGTCTATTCAGGGTTTTCAGATGAAGATCAGAGGAAAGCACAAGGTAATAAAATGTATGATTGTTTCTGCTACTAATGTTTTGGTCACCCAGCCAATGTTCGTGGGTCTGGTGGACCCACTGCATTTTTCGGTCTTTCAATCGATACAGCTACAACAAATATATGTAAAAATACTTAACAGATTTCAACTTTATCCCTATAACAAGCAAAATAAACACCATATATGGTTAATATTTTTCATTTACCCCTGTTAAATGTCATGTCATGTCAGTCTACACACGAGCCCCAATGAACAGATACAGTATCTAGAAATGATTTTTGAAGAAAGAAAATCTTTGGAAGACAATGAAGAGGAAGAGTTTAGAGAATATGAAGATCATGTTTCTGTCAATTCAGTGTCTGACAGTGAGTTTGGGTTAGAAGAGGATGATATTGACCATCAGCCAGCTATGTAAAAAGTTAATCTGCAGCTAGTCTCAAATCCAGGCCAGGCCATCAGCAGCCAACATATCGATGAAAAAAATGATGAAAATTTAATGGTCTTTTTGCACTTTAGCCACCCTGCATGGCGACCAATGTAATAAGGTGCAATCAGGGCCGACACGGATAGCAGTGACTCATGTGCAGGACATCAAGCCTTCTTGCGAACTTTTCATTATGAAAATCATTCTGGATTGGAGGGAATTCCACTCCACTAATTTGGAGGGACAGCATGTTTTCGTAGAAAGCTAGAATGAGATGGACCAAACCCATTTATTTGCATACTTTGGGGATATTATCTGTGCTGGAGTTCTCAAATCTAAAGGGGAATCAACTGAATCCTTGTGGGATGCAGTAACTGGCAGAGAACTTTTACGTAAATGTGCATGAATGTGGGAGCAGAGGTGATTGAAATATACAATTTAACACTTTATGTATTCCTGGGTCCAGTGGACCCGAACATCACATATGTAATATAAATGTGTAGGGGGGTGTAAAGTGTAAAGTCACTGAATATATGTTCCTTTATATGTTCATTCATTCATTCATTCATCGTCATCCGCTTATCCGGGGTCGGGTTGCGGGGGGAGCAGCTCAAGCAGGGGGCCCCAGACTTCCCTTTCCCGGGCCACATTGACCAGCTCTGACGGGGGGATCCCGAGGCGTTCCCAGGCCAGTGTTGAGATATAATCTCTCCACCTAGTCCTGGGTCTTCCCCGAGGTCTCCTCCCAACTGGACGTGCCTGAAAAACCTCCCAAGGGAGGCGCCCAGTGGGCATCCTTACCAGATGCCCGAACCACCTCAGCTGACTCCTTTCTAAGTAAAGGAGCAGCGGCTCTAATCCGAGTTCCTCACGGATGACTGAGCTATCACCCTATCCCTAAGGGAGACGCCAGCCACCCTTCTGAGAAAACTCATCTCGGCCGCTTGTACCCGCAATCTCGTCCTTTCGGTCATCACCCAGCCCTCATGACCATAGGTGAGGATAGGAACGAAGATCGACCGGTAGATCGAGAGCTTTGCCTTGCGGCTCAGCTCTCTTTTCGTTACAACGGTGCGGTAAAGCGAACGCAATGCCGCCCCGCTGCTCCGATTCTCCGGCCAATCTCATGCTCCATAGTACCCTCACTCGCGAACAAGACCCCGAGGTACTTGAACTCCTTCACTTGGGCTAAGGACTCATTTCCTACCCGGAGTAAGCAATCCATCGGTTTCCTGCTAAGAGTCATGACCTCAGATTTAGCGGTGCTGATCCTCATCCCAGCCGCTTCACACTCGGCCGCCAGCCGATCCAGTGAGTGCTGAAGGTCACAAGCCGATGATCCAATGAGGACCACATCATCCGCAAAAAGCAGTGACGAGATCCTCAGACCACCGAACTGCAACCCCTCCCCACCACGACTACGCCTCGATATCCTGTCCATGTATATCACAAACAGGATTGGTGATAAGGCGCAGCCCTGGCGGAGACCAGCACCCACTGAGAACGAAACTGACTGGCTGCCGAGGACCCGAACACAGCTCTCGTTTGGGAGTACAGAGATTGGATGGCCCTGAGGAGAGACCCCCTTACCCCATACTCCCGCAGCACCTCCCACAGTTTCTCCCGGGGTAACCCGGTCATACGCCTTCTCCAGATCCACAAAACACAAGTGGACCGGATGGGCATACTCCCAGGCCCCCTCCAGGATACTTGCGAGAGTGAAGAGTCGGTCCGTAGTTCCACGTCCGGGGCGAAAACCGCATTGTTCCTCTTCAATCTGAGGTTCGACAATCGGCCGAACCCTCCTTTCCAGCACCTTGGAGTAGACTTTACCAGGGAGGCTGAGAAGTGTGATACCCCGGTAATTGGTACACACTCTCTGGTCCCCCTTTTTGAACAGGGGAACCACCACCCCGGTTTGCCACTCCTTTGGCACTGTACCCGACTCCCACGCGATGTTGAATAGGCGTGTCAACCATGACAGCCCCTCAACACCCAGAGCCTTTAGCATTTCTGGCTGGATCTCATCAATCCCTGGGGCTTTGCCACTGCGGAGATGTTTGACTACCTCAGTGACCTCCACCAGGGAAATTGACGACGAAACACCATCAACCTCGAGCTCTGCCTCCAACATAGAGGGCGTGTTATTCGGATTCAGGAGTTCCTCAAAGTGTTCCTTCCAACGTCCGACGACCTCCTCAGTTGAGGTCAACAGAGTCCCATCCTTACTGTACACAGCTTGGATGGTTCCCCGTTTCCCCCTCCTGTGGTGCCGGATAGTCTTCCAGAAACACTTTGGTGCCGACCTTTATATGTTCATCACAGAAAATGAGCCAAGGCCAATGAGTCTCAGGTTGAAAAAAATATTAATCGCATCATTTTTCTTTTAGCAAACATTGAAAACGGGTCCCACAGACCCGAACACCATACAGGGTTAAAACTGAGTGCAATAGAAAAAATTCCCAGATTACGACGTTCCAAAAAAAGCCTTAAACTTTAACCAGCAATTACACAACACTGTTTGCACCCCACTGGATATTTGTGAGTGTGTATTTGCTTGTGTGTGATTTGTGACTGTGTCTGTGTTCTGAGTCAGCAATCTCCGGAGAACTATAAGTGACTTGAAGTTTCTAATAAAAACATTTCATTTAAAAAATTTTCCATGGCTAAAGCAAAATAGCTTCTGCAATTAAATATTTATTTGTGAGTATGTTTTGTTTTGTCAGTTCTGTTGACTTGTAATGATTTATATATTTTACTACTAGATGTTTATCTTTTTCTTCACAAAGGTGATAACCTTTATCGGAACTGAACAATTCCTCAACTGCTGCTGGCAAATTGTGTAGTTGTGTTTGTGTTGACATGTGTTCAGAGAACATTGGGAAGGGGCCTGGTGAGGAGGAGCGAGGCGAGAATATAAAAAGGAGGGAGCGGCAGTGCAACAGTCGACATTGTCAGCAGAACAGAATCAGCGAGGAGGATGAGTAGGACTCCATTGTGGCTGCTGGCCTGGCTGGCCTTTGCCTCTGTCACCTCACTGGTTTATGGAGCTCCACTGTGAGTAGATCTGTCTTTGTTACGTCTGCCGCGGAGTTTATGTTTTCATCCCTGTCCATTTGTTTGTCAGCAGGCTAACGCAAATGCATACTGAGTGGATTTCCAATTGTACATGGGCAACGAAATAACCCATTCACTTTTAGAGGGGACCCATGAAGACACAGGGGCAAATCAAGAGCCCCCCCCTATTTGTTTTTACATAGAGAGATTTGTACTTATAATAATAATAATAATAATACATCTTATTTGTATAGATTTTGTGAAAGAACTCGGATAAATACAAAACATCATTATACATTGAAGGCAGTTCTGAAGAGGTGAGTTTTGAATAGCGGTTTGAAAGTGGACAGGTCGGTGAAGCCTGATAAATTAGGGGAGTTCCCCAGGGAGGGGGCAGCTATTTAGGAGGTTCTGTCCCCCCAAGTCTAATGATTGGCCCTCTGTGGTATGGAGAGGGTTTCAGAAGTGAACAAATTCAGTTCTTACGCTATCCAGTTTAGAGTTTCAGAAGTCGGGGTTATGTTGTTTTTTAAATCATGTCAGTAAGGATGGATTTTGTCCTGAGTTTGTACAGTGATGTGTTAGAAAGGACAAAGCAAACAAAGTCCAGAGACATGATGAAATGTTTAACTTGTTATTTAGATAAATAAAAGCTTTAGCACAGACTTTGAGACAGTAGGTTGGTGCCTGAAAAGCAAACAACAAAACTAGGACAGCACTCAGTAGCGCGCACACTGCTGCCAAGGTCCAAAAGTTCATTAACAACATTACATTACATACATCACATAGCATTTCAATATTAAGGTAAAACACACGCTATGGGGCCTCGACTCTTTAACAAATGCAATCAGTAAACGCTTTTATCCAAAGCAAATTACAATAAGTGCATTCAACCATGAGGAACAAACCCAGAAAAGCAAGAACCGCATAAGTACAATTAGCTTAAAAAATAAGCAAAACTAGAAAGTGCTACATATAAGTGCAGCTAAACTTACTTTTATTATATATATATATATATGTAAATACCAGAGTTGAGGATTATTATTAGTCATTCTCTTCTTAACCAAGGTGTAGTCGGAAGAGATGGGTTAGCCTCCCTAGTTCCAGCTAGTTCCACCATTTAGAAGCCAGGACAACAAACAGTCATGTTTGTTGGGTGAAGCTCGCAGTGCAGGAGCAGCAAGCTGATGCAGAGTGAGGTGGACGGGCCGGGGTGTAAGGTTTAACCATGTCCAGGATGTAAACTGAGCCCGATCCGTTACGGGCAGTCAGAACATTCATATACATCAGCAGGGACTGTTTTAAAACATTTCATTCACTTAGCTTAATCATTTACCTCATCGGATCTATAGTCTATGAAGCATCGTAGGATAATTCTTGCAGCTATTTTAATATTTATATAATCATTATGAATCAAACTATAACTAATTCAAAACTTGGGCATATCAATGGATTTGCACAAATTTAAATGTATAGATATTTTAATCTACTTATTAAATAACATATATTTACTCGATCATACAAGACATGCCAAATTTAAATCCTGCTTTCAGTGTCAAGTAGGGATGAGTATTGATAAGATTTTAAAGATTCTGATTCCTTATCGATTCCTGCTTATCGATTCCTGCTTATCGATTCCTTATCGATTCTTTTTGGGCAAGGTGGGAAAAAAAGAGCACTCACGGGTTTATTTACATTAATTTTCATTTATATAATTTTCTATAATGATGCACACCATATACAGTATGTATACATAAACATTTACATTTTTTAAATAACCAAAAACATTCACGTATTCTTCTTGAACTAAAGATAAATCCTCTCTTCAGTAATTTTATTTTTCCCTGCCATGGTGAAAGGATTGGCCAGAGGTGCACAAGACCTGCTAGCTGCAGCTTCTGACCAAGATCGACTACCAGCCTCTGAACCTGCCTGACTCTGAAAGTCATCATCTGCTAAATTAAATGGATGGGAATGGAGATTATTTACATAGTGAAAGCTGGTTTATACAACGAAACAAATGGCACCAACACAATAGACAGGGTCTGGAGCAGGGACGTGTGGCGCCGAGCGACGCCGCAGTAGCCGCCGAGCTACTCCGGGTTGCCGCCGCAGTAGCCGCCGAGCTATCACGTCGCTACTGCCCATCACTGATAATGGGAGACCAATGCCGGAGCTCGATCGACTACGCACAATAAAGGCAAATTGCTTCACACAAGTTTGAGGAGCTTACCTTGGATAGAAAGAGATGCAGCGCTATCGTTAGCTGCGCTGCTGCAAGCATCAAACACATGACACACCTCCTGTAACTTTATTCCATGCGTGTTCAAATGCTTCATCATATTGGTGGTATTTCCTCCCTTCGACGAAATAGCCCTTTTGCACGCGTTGCAAGTGGCGTTGCTGTCATTTTGTCGTGTGAAATACAACCAGACTTTAGATCGCTTCTGCCTGGTTGACATGTTTGCTGCCGTCTGAATGAAAAAGTTCGCGCATGCGCAACGGCACAGGGAACCATTAGCAGAATCGTTAAAGAATTTCGCTAACGATTCCAAGGAATTGGTTCACTGGGAACCGGTTCTAAACAAGAACCGGTTCTCGATTCCCATCCCTAGTGTCAAGTGATAGGTCATTTTGGCCCGTGAGTAAATACATTTAAGTTTGCTTATTAACTTGAATATCTAATCGGACATAGTCAAATCCAAATAGTACAGCAAGCTGTCAAAGAAAGCCGAAGTAGCTTTACTATGCCTATTTGTCAGACTAAGAAAGGAGTCTGCTTCAATGGTGGACCTTTGTCCTCTTTTTATGTTTTCCAAATGTTTCAAGATTTCATGGGTTCTTTTCTGACCCACACCACATCCCTCCACAAAATGTTGTGGTAATTTTTCCAGAAGTTTAGCATAATCCTGCCTACAAACAAACAGTCACACAAACACATACAGATGAAAACACAATCTCCTATATGTACAAAAAGAGAATAGTGTCAGTTAAAATTGACGTGGGCCACTGCTGCACTTCTGGCCTTCGTGTGGCCTTGACAAAATGGATTATGAGCCTAAAATAGCCCACTGGTAAAATAGCAAAAGTGTCAGTGCTCTAGTTAAAATGTAATCCGGATGTAGACCTTTAGTGGCCCATATGGTAAATGGTGACTATGGCCCAAACACCACAAAACAAGTTCGGCTCACCTTTGCTTAATTGTGGCCCAGATTGAGCAAACAGGAGCAGATCGCTCAATTGCCATCATTCCATGCTGTAGATGGGCTAGATTACACTCTGGCATTATGACAGGGTTTTTTTTTGTCTTTGTCTTTTCCTCCTGCTCTGTAGGAAGGTGATGTCTGCCCCCAACTTGCTGCGCGTAGGAACGGCAGAAAATGTCTTTGTGGAGTGTCAAGACTGTACAGGAGGAGACATCAGTGTCGACATCAACGTGATGAACCATCCAACCAAGAGCAAAAGGCTGGCAACCACATCTGTGATGCTTACCAGTGCAGGACACTTCCAGGGACTGGGACAAATCAGGGTATGTGAACCACTGTTGCTGTGACTCTGCGTCATTTTCTAACATGAAGTCCGAGAGAAATGCTCATCGCACATGTTCGTTCTTCTCCTCGTTCACACACTGATTGCTCTACATGCTGCCATCAGATCCCTGCTAGAGACTTTAGCAAGGACCCCAAAGTGAAGCAGTACGTCTACCTGCAAGCTCAGTTCCCCGACCGCCTGTTGGAGAAAGTCGTCTTGGTGTCCTTCCAGTCTGGCTACATCTTTATCCAGACAGACAAGACCCTCTACACCCCAAACAGTAAAGGTCAGTTCAATACGACTTCAGTGCTGACAAACTCACCAATATCTCTGCAAGTAGGCCATCATTTTTTCTTACTTAATGAATGACTGCACTGTAAGATAAACCTCTGTCTCTCTTCCTGTCAGTTCATTTCAGGATGTTTGCAGTGACGCCCGGCATGGAGCCGGTGGAGAGGGACGAGCAAATTCAAAGCGAAGCTTCAATTTCCATAGAGTTTGTGGTATTGCATTTTAACTTCGCATTTTACAAAAAAAAGCTGAATTATAATTAACTCAATGGCACATCATTACCTAGATTTCACCATGATCTCCAACGCATTCTTAGATGTAATTTTTTTTTAAAAATACCTTCAGTGGACCTTGTTCCTCAGAGTAAAAATGTCAAATTTCCAGGGATCTGTTGTAACAGTCGTCCCATCACTCATTGCACAAGTAAAGAAGCATTGCTTATAGCCATGTGTCCGTCATTGAGCTGATAACACAGAGGGATGTTGTTGAAAACTCTTGGTTGATTGTATTGTTAGACTTCACTATAAGTGGCAGGGTTCAGTGTTAATGGTTGTCCAACGATTTTTATTTTTAGACTCCTGAAGGCATCGTTTTACCTCTGGATCCAGTCTCTCTGAAATCAGGGATCCACTCTGGAGATTTCCAACTTGCTGAAATTGTCAGGTTAGTTTTTAATTAAATTAAATTAAACTATTTTGGTCAGCCATCCGCTTATTAATCTTCAACTTGACGCCTTTAGGCTATTGGACTGACAGAAATAACAGAACAGGGACAGACTTCATGATTTATTAGAGAGTCAACCTTAGTACTTTAAATGCAGTTTTTCTCATCTTCAGATATTTTATTCTAATTTTTGCATGTTTGTGTGTGTGTGTGTGTGTGTGTGTGTGCATGCAGTCCTGGACTTTGGAAAGTTGTCGCTAAGTTCCACAGCAACCCACAGGAGAGCTTTTCTGCAGAGTTCGAGGTCAAAGAATATGGTGAGTCCCTTTTACCTCAAGGGTTATTTACTGTAAAACCTAAAAAGCATTCATTAATTTTTACTTCCACATAAACTTACTTGATATAATACATTTTTCATTTTTTAGTGCTGCCCAGTTTTGAGGTGAAACTGACGCCTTCGAGCTCCTTCTTCTATGTCGACAGTCCAGATCTCACCATCAACATCAAAGCTACGTATGTGAAGGTTTTTGTTTTGTGGTTCTACAGAGAAGAGTTGTCATTAGTGGATTGATTGAATTAGAGGATGTGTTAGAGCTTTTGCTGATTTAGTCTGTTGTCATTGTTCAGTGGTGGATCTAGGAGTTTTCTGAAGCAGGGGCTATAAAGGGCCCACAATTTACATGAGGGACCAATTAAATATCCAACATCAATGCATAACTCTTGATCCAGTAAGGTGCAAATTTAAGCATTCCTTGTTTGGCTCAATAGCTTTAAGCAAAGCCACTTATCATTGAATATATCTTGAAAAGTGTTTCTTGTTCAAACACATTGTGTTCTTCAACAAAGCTTAGAAAATAAAAAGTCTTAACAATTTCAAATGTTTGTAAGTATTGTGAGTAACTGACCTTGTTTTCATTAATATGATACCTTTTTTTTATTTCTTAAAAGAAGGACCATTTACAAGGACATGGTCACTTCAGGGCCCAATCACATTTCAACTCGGGCCAGGGATGCCCGCTGGTCCTACCCCTTGATACGCCATTGTTTTGATTTAGTTTTTATTTTCGTACTCTACTTCATTATTATCATTTTCTTTTTATTTTTTATTCAAGAGTTTATTGATATTTTCCTTATTTTTGTAAAGCGTCTTTGAGAGCATTACAAAGCGCTATAAAAATCTGATGTACTATTATTATTATTGTCACATTTTTATAATCCCAATTTAACTGTCCAGTTTTTCTTCTTTGTGGGGTTAAACCTTTGCTTCTGGCTTTTAGTTATCTGTTTGGTGAAGAGGTGAGTGGCACAGCATACGGGGTATTTGGGGTTCAGCATAATGGTCAGAAGATAAGCTTCCCCAGCTCTCTTCAGAGAATATTGGTGAGCACATACTATAATTCTGTCTGCCAATTTGCCAGTTGCATTGCATTTCATTGCATTGTCACATTCCTATCTGCAGATATTAAATATTCATAATGTTCAAAATGAAGCTAGACTGACCAGTACCTCCAACTTTATGCTTACTGTTCTACTGTGCCACTATACTGTGTTTTATTGTTTTTTATGTGTTATGTCACATTAGATCCAGAATGGTAATGGGGTGGTCCAACTGAAGAGACAGCACATCACACAGACCATCCCGAATATCAATAAACTGGTGGGGAGTCCGATATTTGTAGCCGTCAGTGTGCTGACAGAGAGCGGTAAGAAAGACAAACTGTGAGTTTGTGCCATTTCAGCATATCTGATGCAGCAGCTCCAAGGACTTATTGAATGTCATTGAGATTATCGTATATTCTATGTAGCCGAGAGGTAGATGTTGTTGTAGAAGTTGTTGATGATGAAGGAAGGACTCCGAGGACTTAGTACTTCCAGTATAACAGAATTTATTACACAGAAGTTTCACAGGTCAGGACGGGCATCTAGAAACCCGTAGAAATCACGCAGCCAAATGGTGAAAATCTGAAGTGCGGGGGTCTTACACACAGTTATATAGGGACATTGGTTCCGCCCTTGACTTCAGGTAAATGACGTCCCCTATGGGATGTTTGACTAAATAAGGGCATGTTTTTGTGTCCGAACATGAAGACACATTGGTCAAAAACATTCCATCTGGATCCATCCACCAGCTGGTCGGAGACAACACCCGAAGTCAAAGGTCATCCTCAACATTTAGCGAACAAACCAAGCAAACATCTGGAGGACTCTCTGAGAATGTCTGAGAGTCCAAAAGGCAGGCATCATAAATATAAGCCTATCATTATGTTTTAAGCACATACCAACATGTTTTACTCTAACGAATACACGACAAGATATATCCACACTATGAGCAAAAACATAAACTTCATTTTGGATATATGCATCAGAAAAGCCCATTTTCATATATCAGTTTAGAATGTGAACAAATGTAATGAGGCTGTGGGTGGGTGTGCGTTTGTGTTTCTGCACAGGTGGTGAGATGGTGGAGGCAGAGTTGAGAGGTATCCAGATTGTCACATCACCCTACACCATCCACTTCAAGAAAACACCCAAATTTTTCAAACCGGGAATGACCTTCGATGTTGCGGTAAAGCCCTGACAGATTTATACAATTATATAAAATGACAGTGTCATTCTATATTTCGATGATGCAACATTAAGAAATTATACTCCACCGGGCAAGCAGTAATTCATACATTTCATATCATTTGTTTATTTATTTGCTGTAGACAGTGCTCCTTAATCCACTGACAAAATACTTTAAAAAAGTTAGCTGTATTTGTACATTGTTTTCTACCAGTTTTTACCAGGAAACCTGAAATAAAATAAAATAACCTATGTTATATAATTAAAAATATCAATGGATGATATATATGCAATCACAAATATTGTCTGAACTGACTGTCCAAAGAAAAACATGAACAAAACACTTATCCAATTTCAATGTTTGGTTTTGCTTAAATTATTCATATTTTTAATTGTAATATATCGCAAGGTCTGTTTGGGTGTCTGTCAAGGCGATGTGAAATAAAATGTAAAGTTATTAATATTGTGTTATTATTGTTATTTCTGTTGTTGTTGTGGTCAACTTGAGTTTGTATTTTAAAGGTTAGATAATTCCTACTCAAATCAACAGGTTAACTATTCTAATCCCACATAGCAAAATTATTTTGGCCTACACTGTCCCACTGTCATCCAGCCCACATACTGCGTGGAATGATGGCACTCGGGCAGTCCGCTCCTGTTTGCCAGATCTGAGTGGCCCTAATTAGTTTTGTGCTAACATTCACCATTGTTCTGTTCTGTCTATTATTGCATAGTACATACACTGCATATAACAGTATGTACTAGAGATTGTTTGCCCTTAATAATATGTGATTAACTGTATGCTTTGATAATACAGGTGAATATTTCTCATTGTTTGGCTGTCTGTTTCCTTGATGACAGATTGAAGTCACAAATCCAGATGGAACTCCGGCACAAGATGTTGAAGTGGTGGTGAATCCAGGTCAGGTGCAGGGTATAACCGCAGCAAATGGCTATGCAAAGCTTACAGTCAACACAGTGGCCAGAGATCAAAGACTGACGATAAATGTAAGTGTCTGAAGTTTCATGGTTTTAATTTTTGCTCTTTATATGACACAGTTCGTTTGAAAACAGGTACCTATCACATGAACCTATTTCTGAAGAAAAACAAGACGGCATTAGCCTTGGTATCCAATGTAGAACACATCATGGATAATCAATTACAAGTGTTGTTAAATTCTGCATTGTAAAAATGATATAACCGGTAAAAAGTTAAGGAAACAATCAATTCCTACAGCAATTCCTGTGTACACCGGCATATGCATGACATAATTTGACATGTTATTATAGATGGGATTTTTTTCCTGAAACGAGCCAAAGCACTCATATTGACAGAGATCATTTTAGTATAACATAGTAGTATGGGTAAAGCCTAAGTAGCTGGAAAGGCTCCTCCACCGCTGAGGTCATATTAGCATATTCACCGATCCCAGTCACGGACGTAGGAAGGAAGATGAAGTGTTACATTTAAGCCATTTTAAGGTAATACAAGGATTATTTTTTTAACAATGAGTTTTAAAGATGTAATAAACTCCTGGGATAGGACTTTAAAACCCTCATCAATTCTCGTCATGTCATTCAACAATAGGATGAGAACGGACAGGACGGTGCAGAGCTGAGATCTTTTATGCGTATTTCTTTATAACCATGTGTGTCTCTAATTGAAGGCCACGACCAAAGATGATCGTATCTCACCTGAGAGGCAAGCAAAAGCCACCATGACAGCTGATAAATACAACACTAAAAGCCAAAACTACATCCACATAGGTAAGTCTAAATAACTTCAGGTAGGACAAGGCTGTGATGATAAAGTACTGTTTGCGCCATGAACTGTTCAGTGTCTCGCACTCATTGCAAAATATCATTATTGTAGGGGTGGATGCAGCAGAGCTGGAATTAGGAAACAATCTGAAAGTCAGCCTTTATCTAAAAAAGCAATCAACTCAAGACAGTGACATCACATACCTGGTGAGTGATGTTTCTCTCTGCCTCACGCCTCGACCTATGTAAAGTATAAACTCCTGTTTTAAGTACTTATGTGTGAATCTGTGCCTCTAGATTCTGAGCAGGGGTCAGTTGATCCAATATGGCCGTTACAAGACAAGAGGTGAAATGTTGATTGCCCTGAGAGTTCGCATCACCAAATACATGCTGCCATCATTCCGCATCATAGCCTATTATCATCTAACTGACAATGAGGTGGTGTCAGACTCTGTGTGGGTGGATGTCAAGGACACCTGCATGGGCTCGGTAAGACTCACATCACTGCTTTTACAGAGTTAAACTATTTACAAGAAGAAACAAGACAAGCAGAAAGTGAAAAAGCTGGTTCTGCATTTTTGGAATACATTTTTATGTGTTTTTCATCAAGAACGAAACTGCTCGTCTCCCTCATTCATGGCCCTTCTCTTCATGTTTAGCTGAAGCTGGAATCTACAAGAGCCGCTCCGTCCTACGAGCCGCGCAGGATGTTTGGTCTGAAGGTCACCGGAGATCCAGGCGCCTTGGTGGGACTGGTAGCAGTGGACAAAGGTGTCTACGTTCTCAATAACAAGCACCGCCTCACCCAGAAAAAGGCAATTTCTTTATTATATCATTATCAATTGAAATATTTCTAAATTTAAAAAAAAGTGGCCTAAGTTTGCAATATAGGTCGTTTCAGACACGAACTCCGAAGTTTGCCTTTCATACTGAATGAATGACACAGGAGGAGATTCTTCAGTTAGACGTGTTCACACAGCACAGACATGTCTGAAGCGTTCATGTGAGGGGAGGCGCAGAATGTAACGTATTCATCCGGCTGCAGAGATCTTGTGTTTATGTTTACGGCACATTAACAGTGGCATCGGCCACCAAAAGCTCTCTTCACGTTTTCATCGGGGTCTTCTACGTGTGTGACACAGATTTTTCATCTTGGGATATTTGTTTTTTTCCCTTTTGTGTTAGAAGGGTAAAGAAAATGCCCATTCGTTTGCCGGTGAACTTTCAGAGGATATCCAGCTCCGAGTCTCTTACTTAGACATTTGCCTTCTCACGTACAGCCGCGCTGGAGAAGGTCAGATTATCTTGTGGTCAGTCCATGTGTGAAAGCATCTTATTTTTGAGGGTCACAATTCCTCCGCCAAGGCCCAATATATGATAGTCTAATAAATAGTACAAATACAAATGAAAAGAAATAGTGCTTATTTATTTGTCATTAAAAGAAAACCAAAAAAATTACAGGATGTGCCTTAATCCATATTTGCACCATAGAATAATGATCAGGACCGTTCCTCCAACAAGTTTGGGGGACGTTGGTTCAGTGGTTTTGTTAAATCTTGCTGACAAAAATATCCAACAAACAAACCAGTAGACACAGGTGAAAACATAACCTCCTTGGTGGCGGTATTAATGTACATGTATAGTGATGAATATCCAGTATACTGTAGTTATCTGTCATGCTGCTGATGCATGTTGTGTCTTTCAAGCAGCAGAGTGTTGGACCCAGTACTTACATGAGTACAATGTTTATTACACGGAAGTATAACAGATCAGGACGAGCTCTAGAAACTCAGAGAAATCCCACAAGCCAAATAGTCAAATCTGCCTTGCGCTGCAAGACAAGGATTCTAATAGGGGAGCTGTAGACCCTAAAACTAGAGATAAAATGACGTTACAGGGCCTCTGACTAGATAAGGGCAAGACTCGTCCGAGACTCCCTACATTGGCATGGTGTGACTATGACGTTTATTTCGGTCATAATCCCATTCAACACACTCTAACATTTTTTGGGACGGTAGACATGCCAGATACACAAATTAACGTGTAGAAGCACTACAAAAGTGGATTTTTCATAATATGTCCCTTTAATGTTCTTATTATCCACAAGTTGTATTTGATTGAGTTTTCTGAGGATCTCTTGGTCCTGTTCTTTCTGGTCATGTTTCTTTTTCCTATACAGCACCACTTGAGGGGCTATTTGATCTGTATAAATACCCTTTTCAAGACCAACCACCTCTGCCAGTTTGCTCCTCACTGTTAGGGGCAACCCCTTCTGTATTTTGGCTAGCAAAATTGACTGCTCCATTTGATTCAAATCCAGGTCATTTCCTGTGACATTTCACACTTGATGAGCTCTCGACACATAGGCCCTCAGGTTTTCTTCCTGACCCAGTGGTTCAATAAAAATGCTGTAAGGATATCAATTTGTCGGATATGTCTCTTTCAGCGCTATGCACACTCTATCTCTATTTGCACAAACAGTTCTGAATCATTCACAGCAGTTCCAACATATTGATTAAGTCTAGCTTTCTGTAGAATCTCTCCCATAGCATGAACTCCAAGGAGATTAGCTGAGATGAGTCTCTTAATATCTCCCATGGCAAGTTGTTCTCCCATCATAATCTCTTCCAACTTCGAAATCCAAGAATGTGCTCCATCTTGAAGAGTAGGTAACTTCTCAATTATGCTTGACATAGCTGTGGTCTGTCAAAGCTTATACTCCAAATTCTTCCCTAGGTCGACCACAGAAAACATTTTCTTGAGTGTCAACTATTTTCTTGAGTGTCAACTATTTTCTTGGGTGCAAATTATTTTTCATGCACTATAGTTGGGAGCATTATTTCTGCAGCTCTACCCTCTGTGTCTGCAACTCCTCTACCTGGTTCTTCAGGGTTATTTGTCTTGTATTTTCTACGTCCCTATCTTTCTTATCGTTTGCAGCTTTGATCAATTTCTGTCCCTCATTTTCAAACAACTGAAGAATGCAAAGATCCACTTACCTCTTTTCTTTGCGTTGTTCCCCCATCTTTCCCTTCTTTTGCTCTGCTTTGTATGTAGACACAAGTATTTGCATTATTATAATTACATCTGGGTTCATAGTCCCCTTTACCGGTCATGGTTGGTCAATTTCAGGCCAGCGTTGATGCAATTTTTCTGATATTTTTGCAATGTTTGCGATGTCTTTAACTAAAGGATTGTTCTTCTGAACTACATCAACAGGAGTAAGTACTTTCGGACTTTTAGTGCCCTTTTTCCCATAGTAGCAGCTTCCTTTTTTTCCCTTATTGTAAATTAAAAAGTTATTGCTAAGATTTAAAGCTACTTAAAGCTATTTAGATTACTCCTCCCACCTTTTTATTCAATTAATTAATCAACAATTCAATCAATCCATCAATTACGTAGTAAAACCATTAATTCACCACAGCCAATAAAAAGGAAATTGATTTGCAAACTGCAAAGGAATCAAAAGCTCATTAATGTAATAACAACAACACAAAGGCAGTGGACTAGTGGCAGAAACTTGGACTATGGGCAGAAAAGGTCTCTGATTCGTCTCTGGTTCGACTCCACAGAGAAAAAACAAAAAGACGAACCTGGATTTATCTGTCCAAAAATCCAAGAGGATTCTCCTTACCCTGTCTAGTGCCCCTGAGCAAGAAACCTTACTCCCCAAAAATCTGCTCCCCGTTCGCTGTACATGGCTGCACACTGCTGTGTGTGTCCTTCAACAGATGGGTTAAAAGTATTGCTGTCAATAGATTAAAATATTTAATCGCGATTAATCGCATTTATGTCATAGTTAACTCAAAATTAATCGCGATTAATCGCAAATTTGTATCTATTCTAAATGTCCCTTCATTTTTTTTTCCCCATCATTTTTTTTTTATTTTAATGCTCTATCAACATGGGCAAGTGGATTGGCTTGCTTTATGCAAATGTTTTATTTTATTGAAAAACAACATTGCCAAACAGGGCGCTACAAAATAAAATTATAAAGTGCCTATTTCAGGTAAACAAGGACTCAGCCTATAGTGCACTTAAACCATGGCTTTTCAAGTTTGCTTTGAACATAGCAGTCAGGCCTCTCAAACAGACAAGCAACAAAATAACAAACAAACAAAATACACAGGCAAGTGTCGGCCTACTTTGAAATAAATTAAACACAGAACTGTGTAGGGCTATTTGAGTCCTCCCCATATTTGTGGGAAATGTATGAAAAAAGAAGTACCCTGTTTTTAAATAAACAAAAACATATAGCTGCAGCCTAGTAGCTTAAAAATATATATTTTAGTTGGCGAAATGTTAAAACAAAAAGCGAGAGCAGGTCAGACTGGAGGCGAACACAGATACTGCAGCTCGGTAGAAACCAACTGCAGCTTCTGCACTTATCGAGAAGCTGCGGCGCTGATCTCTGATCAGCTCAGACCAGAGAAACTCTGTGTTTTCACTGTTTCCATAGTTAAGAAGCAGTCAGTCACTGAGAGGCTGCTGCACGTGAACGAGCTCTGATCTCACTGTGTCTCTGAGCGAGTGCGCGAGGCGGGGGGGGCGGAGCCTCGGGACCGGTGCGCTATCTGGGAGGACACACACACACAGACACACACAGACACACAGACACACAGACTCACTCGCCCGCTCCTGATACTTCATGACGGCCTGATACGATGATGTTAAAAAAATTATTGTGACTTAGTCAACCACCAACATTTTCGTCTCGTCTCGTCAACGAAAGTTAAAAATAGATTAAGTCATAGTTTTTATTTTCAAAGATCCGTTTTCGTTATGTCTTCGTCTCGTCTTCGTCATGGAAAAAGGGTCGAAACGGTTAACGAATATATTTCGTCATCGTTTTCGTCAACGAAATTAACACTGGTTTTCAAGGCCCATACTAACAGCTCCTCCCTGAGGGCTAATCTATCCAAATTCAGTGCCTCATGGATCATTTCCTTCCTTCACACACAGGGCCTCTGACTAGATAAGGGCATGTTCCCTAAGACGCCTGTTAAAGTACATTCCTTCTTAACCCATCCATTAGCAGGTCAGAGATCATTCCAAAAAGGGAGAGAACTTAAGGCGCCAATTGTAAACATGTCATTATGTTTTATACCCATGTTAAAAGATCTCTTAGCTGAATATACGACATGCACTATAGGAATACGTCTTTCTTATGTTGATTCAGAACTCGATTTATTTCCTTAAATCCGCAACTTTGTATTCCTATGTGTAAATGACTTCCACACTGTTCAGGTGTGGGACATTGTAGAGAAATACGACACAGGCTGCACACCCGGCGGAGGGGAGGACGGTATGAGTGTGTTCTATGATGCCGGCCTGTTGTTCGAGTCCAGCACTGGCTCCGGGACTCCCTACAGACAAGGTGACACGGATTTTCTCAAATTTGTTTTTCTTTCTCACATTAAACTGATTTCATCCAACTGTCAAGAACACAGCCAAACTATATCCTCCGTCAGTGGCTTCGTTTAACACTTAGACTGTGTTGAATTTCCAGAGAGGAAATGTCCGGTCCTCACCAGGAGAAAACGATCTCCCACTATAATGCACGTCACGACCAGCTTAGGTAAGAACCACAACTCTAAACTATCTAGTCCACACATGACTATTTGAATTTTGAATTAAAGTGAACTGCCGTAAGGTGGATAAGACTGACTTGACTAGTTTATGTATCTCTGTTTCTAATTTGCCTTAATTTTTTTTGCCTTAATTCCAAACAGCTCCCCTTTCATTTTATACTTTATTCCTTCTCACCTCTGTCTCTCCTCAACCCTCTTTCCAGTGAGTCATTATACCGATGAACTGCAGCGTGAGTGTTGTTTGGATGGCATGAGGGAGACCCCCCTGTCATACACTTGTCAGACGCGCAGTGAGTACATCTCGGACGGTGCATCCTGTGCTGAGGCTTTCCTGCACTGCTGCACAGAGGTGGAGAACCTGCGAGGCGAATTGAAGCAGGATCAGCTCGACTTGGCCCGCAGTAAGAGATGGGTGATGAGGGATGGGGGGAATAGGGCTGGGTGGGTCATCCAGGGCCAGACAATAGATTGTACATAAAGGTGGAAGACAATTCTCTGCTTTCTCCCACTATTTAGAAATTCAAATTCAAAATGTACAAATCTTCATTGGTGTCTTCTAGGGATGTCACGAGGACCGATACTTACGATACCTTTCGATACTAAAATAACAAAACACAGACGATGCCCATTTTTTTTAAGCACCATAAGAACCGTGAGCGCTGATGCCAGCTGTTAGCATCGGTGCTGCGCCCTCTTCTGGAGCTGCGGCGCTGATCTCTGAGCAGCTGAGACCAGAGAAACTCTGTGTTTTTCCTGTTTCCACTGATAAGAAGCAGCCGGTCAGTCAGTGAGCGACTGCTTCACGTGAACGAGCTGTGATCTCACTGTGTGCTCCGCTACCCTTCCCGCCCCTCTCACTCCCTCAGAGACACAGTCTCTATCTCGGAGCGCGCATGCACACACACACACGCTCACATCGCTCGCTCCTGGTATTTCATGACGGCCTGATACGATGATGTTTTAAAAAATGAACGTGAACGTGACTTTCACTCACGCATCCAGCCACCAGTGGTTGACCGAGACAGGCCTCACTTTTGTGTCCATCTCTATTTAAGATCTATGGGTCAGACTTGTGGTTGTGAGACAATCAAAGTGGTAACCTTCCTTGTTAATGACTCTTCAGGTGAGGAGGACGACAACAGTTACATGGACAGCAATGAAATTGTTTCTCGCACCAAGTTCCCTGAGAGTTGGCTGTGGTCAGACATCAAACTGCCTCCTTGCCCACAACAAACATCGGACTGGTGAGGCAACTAAAATAGACTTCATTCATGACACCACCAACGTTGAAAACCTCTCTGAGTCCGTGCACTTTTTTTGTTTGATTCAGTGACTCCACATCCTTCGTGAAGAGCGTTCCTTTGCAAGACTCAATCACAACCTGGCAGTTCACTGGCATCAGTCTGTCAAGAACCCGCGGTGAGGACTCTGCGAATTTCAGTCATACCACGATCATCTTAAATCTCTCTCATCCCCCATTTTCTTTCTTCTCTGTTTCACCTCACCTTATCCTTGTCATCGTTAAGGAATCTGCATTGGCGAACCATTGGAAGTGATTGTCCGGAAGGACTTCTTCATCGATCTCAGACTGCCCTACTCTGCTGTCCGTGGAGAGCAGCTGGAAGTAAAGGCGATCCTCCACAACTACAGCCCTGATGTTATCACAGTAGGTCTGAGTGCGATGCTATGTTGTTTTACGATGCAGTTAAGGAGAGGATGATCATTTTTCTCACTGATGTCAAAAAAGGAAAAGTAGATATTTAGGTGGTTGTTGCTCCTGGCTTTCATAGGTTTTTTTGTGGGATCTTAAAAAGTCTAACAAAGTCTAAAATTGGTTGAATTTTAGGCTGTAAAGGGTCCTAAATGTGGTCAAATGCAACATACAAAGTCTAAAATATGTTTAGGTAGGTCATTTAATTCTAAATCAGTTGCACTTTAAGATTATCATTTTTAATATCTGAGAGAAATGTTTTGGCTTCATGCATAGTTTCTAATATCTCTATCTGTGTAGTTCTTTCTCTTTGCTGTAGATATTAGCACGCTCTAATGAAACTACAAACAAGACCAACATGGGACTGTTGGCTGAGTCTACCAACACCTTGTTCAGAGTTTGTCACAGTACACTGATACTGCCTGTAGTTTCTGAGATAGTTTGTGTTTCCAGGGTTATTCTCTTCTCTGCAATTTCACTTTATATTCAATTATGGTGAAGTATAAATAATTCTATGACTCCAATATTCCTTTTATCTGTCATAATTGACATTCTTAAAGTCTTAAATTTCATTAATTGCGGTCAAAAAAGTCTTAAATCTTACGGATGAAACCCTGAAGAAACCCTGGATTTGTGTAGTAGTGGCTGACATGGCTCATTCTCATTCTCAAGGTCAAAATGTTCTTTTGGACCATATTTCAACCATTCAATTGTTGTTAATTTATTTTATATACATCAAAGTGTACCGGAAATTGTCAAATATGAGAGGAATCATCAAAGAAGAATCGACATCTTCTTGAGGCAGATCTTTGACCGACTGCACATATACTTCACTCATTGATGTATCTTTGTGTCTTTCTCAAGGTGCGTGTGGATCTGCTTGAGGAGGAGCATGTGTGCAGCGCGGCTTCTAAACGTGCAAGGTATCGTCAGGAGGTCAGAGTCGGGCAGCAAACCACACGATCTGTCCCCTTCGTCATCATTCCCATGAAGGAAGGACAATTCAGCATTGAGGTCAAAGCAGCTGTTAAAGATTCATCACTCAATGATGGAGTCAAGAAGATGCTGCGGGTGGTGGTAAGAGAAACACACTCTGTAATATACCTCTTTTGCACCACATATAGCAGGTATTAGCATGTTTTTAAAGACAGGTAAACCTGCTACAAAGGGGAATGACACCTTTCCCATTGCCAGAAGAGGAGTTTGCCACATTTCCCCTCTGGTGCAACATGTTCTACGTCACAAACCTTAATGGGGTCAGTGGGCTCGTCATCAGGGCCACGTCATGAGTAACATAAATGGCGAGGAGTACTGTAGACCAGTGGTTCTCAACCTTTTTTCAGTGACGTACCCCCTTTGAAGAAAAAATTCTGCCGAGTACCCCCTGACCAGCGCAAAGCATTTTTGGTTGAAAGAAAGATGTAATGTGATTTATTAATCCTTGTAACTAGACACATTCAAATTTAAAACTCCATCAATTTCCATAACATTGCTCATTTGTAGTGGTCTCTCTTGAACTATTTGGAAATAAAAAGATGTAAAATAACTAAAGACTTTTATTATTATCTCAATATAAATAACGATTTGTGCACATCAAAAATAATTATCAACTTAAAGTGACCTCTTTTGGGATCATAATAAAGATATGTTCTCAAACTGAACTCATGAACTTAATTATAGCTAAACACTTCTTCCCAAAAAATGTATCATTAACTTAGTTTTAAATAAAAGATTATATATTTTTTTATATTTATCATCTTAAAATATCTTCTTTAAGGATCGAAAAGATTACTGACAGGTAGCTTGTTTCCGCTTGCTTCTTGGAGGCTTTTTGCATCGTGTCTTGAGATGACCTGAATTCAGAAAGTTTCCTCTTAAAAAACTCAGGTGGCTTAGCAACATGACTTTCATGTTTTGTCTGGAGATACCGCTGAAGATGTGGTGGCTTAATGCCACTGTTTGCTAATCTCTCCCCACAGAAAAAAACAAAAAGTGTAAATAACCCAATCTATGTTAATGTTAATATTGGTGAAGTGTCTTTCTGTTATTTTATTGTGAAATATTTGTTCGCTTTAAGTTCATACAATTTCATTTCCGCTTTTGTATTACAGGCTTTTATTTTGAAAGGGTACCGGTAGAGACGCGGGCTTCTTGTTATGAATCATTAACTTCACAACGGAAAACTTTTACGTATTAGCGCCCCTTCGAAAAGGCACAAGCTCTCACGGTGTTGTTTAGGGAAGGCTCTCTGCTCTGGTTTCGCCTTCTTTGGCGCTTGTCCCTCCGTGTTTCAGCAGTATTGCTGCTGCACTTCAACTCGACTCCATTGTTGAAGTTTTCAAGGCAGGTGATGACAGGCGATGACAGGTGGCGTGTGCCAGGTTGGGTCAAACCATCGGTATGGGGGCGATTCTGTTTTTTTAGGATAATTAAATTGAAAAGCCTACTGAATATAAAATTTAGTTCATAAACTTACACTTATATTAAATTGAATATTTGTTAAGTAACAATTTTTCAAGGGTTTTTGAATGGATGCTAATTTTAAATATAAAAAAAATTAATCCCAAGTACCCCCTGGAGTAACTTCAAGTACCCCCAGGGGTACGCGTACCCCCATTTGAGAATCACTGCTGTAGACAAGCTGTATGACCAGGCTTGGAATTATTTGTATGATGTGTCGTGTATTTATAAGCAAGTTTAACGCTCACCAGGCAGCCGGTTGCCTACACCAACTCGACCTGAGGTCTGTTACTGTGTGATGTGGAATGTATGTGTGGCTGCTTTCAGCCCTTTGCAACCAGTGATACCTGATTTTTTTATGTAGCCATTTCAATTTCTAACATATCCTGCTCTCATTAGGTGTGTCAATATTATTCCCAATAACTCCATCAGGCTCTATAAAGGCATTCACCCCCTGCCATCAAATCTGAAGGTTCTGAGCCACAAAGTTCTTAAAGGCCCAGCAGAAATCAGATGGTCTGGGAAGGATTTCCTTTTTGTGTCACCAGCTTGTCCCGTTCTTACCATCTCATCGTTAGCTACAATGATTGCGCTTACTAAAGCCCAGCCACTCGTATACCTACCTCGTTGGCTTTGCCTCTGGCACGCAATGAATCCTGGGATAGGTTTGGTTGGAGAAGGATTCACCCATTGGATCCCAAATGTAGCCCCTTAATTGGGACACAGCTTTTGTGTCATTAGAAACTACAATTCTTCAATGTAGTCCTCATTGTCATATTTCATCAAATGCAAAAGTTATGCTGTTCACACATATAGCTGTCAGTGTCTCCTATGGTAAAGTAAGTTTGGCGAAGCAGAAATCTTTTAGGGCTTTACTTTGACTTCAAATGCAAACTGTATCAGCCCTTTCAAAATGCAACATCAACTGAGAAGAAGAATCAGACCAATAAGGATTGAATATTAAATTTTTTAGAAACACACTGTGTTTTATTGTTAACCAGCATAATATATACTTAAAAAGTAGTTGTGATTTGTAATGTGTTTTTCTGCTGTTTGTTTTTTCAGCCAGAAGGTGTTCTGGATAAAAAGCCACAGATTATAACACTAGACCCCTCTAAGAAAGGTGTCGGTGAGTTTACCACATAAACAGTTGCATTCGATATTAATGTAATAATATTGTGTTTTCATTATTTCTTGAATTCATCCTGTTTCTCTCTTCAGGAGGTAAACAAGTGATAACTATCAATAGTGGAATTCCAAGGAAAGATTTGGTTCCGAACACACCTACTAGCACACAGATTTCTGTGACAGGTGGGATAATGGTACATTTGGACATGGCCTGTATCGCATGCCCGTAAAAAGAATTCATGTTTATTTGCACGTTTCCTTCTGTTGATTTAAAGTGTTTGGTTTTTCTGTTCGTGTGTGTGCCTGCAGGGATGGAAAACCTTGGTCCAATGGTAGAGAACGCAATTAGTGGGCAGTCGATGGGTAGTCTCATCTTCCAGCCTTCAGGCTGCGGAGAGCAGAACATGTACCGAATGACCCTACCACTCATTGCAACCACTTATTTGGACAAAACCAACCAGTGGGAGGCTGTGGGCTTTGAGAAACGAAACACAGCCCTCCAGCATATCAAGACAGGTAAGATCACTCAGATGTATTTACTCGCACTTAACTAATTTTACTGTGGCTGAAGTGGTATCAATACAAACAAGACACAACATGCTACCCCTGCTCCTCATATCCGGGCTGCAACGCTCAAGATGTTTTCAGATCTGAACTCACGAGAATATCACACAATTGGTCCGTACTTTCTCCCAAGTTTTTCTTCCACATATAAACAACTCTTGCCTCTAGCAGATATAGGCAAGATGTGACATAAATTTTGCTGCAGAGATCGAGGGTTGTTTATAGCATATCAACACCAGCATAGTCTTTTATCAATAAATTCTCTATTGACATCTTTGCCAGATTCTTCTACATGTATGGCACGGCTTTTTCATCCTGAAATATCGGCACTCTTGCCATTACATTACATGTCATTTACTTGACGCTTTTGTCCAAAGCAACTTACATTTTTAGAAAACACATTTTAGGGATTCAGTAACTTGCCAGGGACACTTAGGCATGCAGATGGGAAAGAGTGGGATTCAAACCGGCAACCTTCTTGTTGCAGAACACCCGCTCTATCCCCTAGGCCAGTGGTTCTCAACCTTTTTTCAGTGACGTACCCCCTTTGAAGAAAAAATTCTGCCGAGTACCCCCTGACCAGCGCAAAGCATTTTTGGTTGAAAGAAAGATGTAATGTGATTTATTAATCCTTGTAACTAGACACATTCAAATTTAAAACTCCATCAATTTCCATAACATTGCTCATTTGTAGTGGTCTCTCTTGAACTATTTGGAAATAAAAAGATGTAAAATAACTAAAGACTTTTATTATTATCTCAATATAAATAACGATTTGTGCACATCAAAAATAATTATCAACTTAAAGTGACCTCTTTTGGGATCATAATAAAGATATGTTCTCAAACTGAACTCATGAACTTAATTATAGCTAAACACTTCTTCCCAAAAAATGTATCATTAACTTAGTTTTAAATAAAAGATTATATATTTTTTTATATTTATCATCTTAAAATATCTTCTTTAAGGATCGAAAAGATTACTGACAGGTAGCTTGTTTCCGCTTGCTTCTTGGAGGCTTTTTGCATCGTGTCTTGAGATGACCTGAATTCAGAAAGTTTCCTCTTAAAAAACTCAGGTGGCTTAGCAACATGACTTTCATGTTTTGTCTGGAGATACCGCTGAAGATGTGGTGGCTTAATGCCACTGTTTGCTAATCTCTCCCCACAGAAAAAAACAAAAAGTGTAAATAACCCAATCTATGTTAATGTTAATATTGGTGAAGTGTCTTTCTGTTATTTTATTGTGAAATATTTGTTCGCTTTAAGTTCATACAATTTCATTTCCGCTTTTGTATTACAGGCTTTTATTTTGAAAGGGTACCGGTAGAGACGCGGACTTCTTGTTATGAATCATTAACTTCACAACGGAAAACTTTTACGTATTAGCGCCCCTTCGAAAAGGCACAAGCTCTCACGGTGTTGTTTAGGGAAGGCTCTCTGCTCTGGTTTCGCCTTCTTTGGCGCTTGTCCCTCCGTGTTTCAGCAGTATTGCTGCTGCACTTCAACTCGACTCCATTGTTGAAGTTTTCAAGGCAGGTGATGACAGGCGATGACAGGTGGCGTGTGCCAGGTTGGGTCAAACCATCGGTATGGGGGCGATTCTGTTTTTTTAGGATAATTAAATTGAAAAGCCTACTGAATATAAAATTTAGTTCATAAACTTACACTTATATTAAATTGAATATTTGTTAAGTAACAATTTTTCAAGGGTTTTTGAATGGATGCTAATTTTAAATATAAAAAAAATTAATCCCAAGTACCCCCTGGAGTAACTTCAAGTACCCCCAGGGGTACGCGTACCCCCATTTGAGAATCACTGCCCTAGGCCATCAACTCACCCCCTCGCTTGCAGAGAATCCTGCCAAGAATCTCTTGCTCACAACGGCTCATTTTAACTTTACCCAGAGTTACTACTCAGAGGCTGGCAGGAGAAACTTTGGAGCCTCTCACTCTGACATTTGCATTTTCACACACAACCCCCCCCCCCCCCCCCAACTAAGGTTTTCACCCGTTTTTTACAAACAAAACTGCCATCAGATATATTCAGTAAAAGCATTGTGATTTGTTTCTGACAGGCTACAACAACGAGCTTGCCTTCCGTAAACCTGATGGCTCTTTTGCTGTGCACGTCGATCACCAAAGTAGCTCTTGGTGAGGCATCATAACATCTATGAACTCATATGTAAACATTCTCTAATATGTAATGTAATGTCTCCTAACGTATATTCTACTATACTATGAGAGGGTGTATATCATTAGCAAATTTATAGAACTAAACAATTACCCCTCTCCCCTCCCTAAGGCTGACAGCATACGTTACCAAGGTGTTCGCCATGGCCAGCCGTCTGGTGGCAGTGCAGAGCTACGTGATCTGTGATGCTGTGAAGTTCCTGATTCTCAACACGCAGCGACCCGACGGCGTGTTAATAGAAGTCGGAAGGGTGTACAGCGGAGGGATGTTGGTGCGTACACAAATTTTCATCAACATTACAACTTATATCACCATATACAAATATAATTTAATTTGGGAATATGCGTGTGTGTAGGGTGATGTGCTTGGCTCCGATTCAGATGCCTCCATGACGGCCTTCATCCTCATCGCCATGCAGGAGTCACGGACTATATGTGCTGCCACTGTTAGTGTGAGTACCGGCCATCTAGTATTTCTTCAATTACTTACTTCTCACTATGAAACCATTGGCTGAGCCCTGCCCCCCTTATTTACACCTGCCCCTCCTGTCAACCTTTCTGTTCTTGCACGGCACATACAGTTACTATAATAATTGTGGCAGATTTGCTGCTCAAAAATTACATTTACTTTGATACTGTATTGAAGTTTATTATTAAGTAGATTCATTTTCAGGTACTTTCACTTTTAGGGTCAGGGTTACCACAAAATATACGTATCAGCAAATACCTGTACTTTCTACTCCTTTCAATGCATTGTGTAACATGTTGTATTATAGTGATTCCCCTCATCCTCTTCTTTCCTCTCCTGACGCCCAGAGTCTTCCAGGCAGTGTAGACAAAGCGGTGCAGTTCCTGGAGGGGCGTTTGGCCAGCATCACCAACCCATATGCTGTTGCCATGACATCGTACGCCTTGGCCAACGAAGGGAAACTGAACCGAGAAGTCCTCTTCAAGTTCGCTTCTCCAGGTGCTGCCACACAACAATATTATATGGATGTGTACAAGCAAATATAAAACACATCCACAATTAATTAGAGCCCGAACAACATTGATATTATGGGAAGATTAAAGTCAATAATATAACACATACCTCTGCCAAAGCCCAACAGTCCCATTCTGAAACCACATTTAAGTTCATTAGATCCAGATTTTTATTTGCATCTTCACCAAATTATAATGACTCATGACTATTAGTCCCCTAAAAAGTCTGATTGGTCTCATCAAGATCCATGGATTATTCTCTGAGATATCAACAAATATGTCCAAGTCAAAAGCACCAAATCACGTTAAAGTAAAGAAAAAAAAATCATCAGTCCCCCGATCCAACTCTGCACAGTTTCCATTATTTTAATACTTTCTTTCTTTTGTCATGCCCCGCCTATCCACACATTTTTATGAAAATCAGTCTAATAGTTTTTGCATTATCCTGCAAACAATTAAACAAACATTGTTGTCTGTAAAGTATATATATTTCATTGTTGAATATCAAGTGTTATTTCAGAAATATTTAACAAAAATGTACATATTAAAAACTAAATTAAAAATATCTGTATTTGCCTTAATAATCCATTATAAATTGGATTTTAATCTAAATAATCTTGTGTTTGCTCACATTTTCCAATTCCTCCTGTTTTTATTTCATTTTTTAAGCAAAAGTAGATATTCTTAGTCACTGAAGTCTGTCACAAGTTCTTCTTTGTAATAAAAAGTTGCTTTGTCTGTTTTTCCCCCTCAGACCGATCCCACTGGCCTGTAGTTAAGGGACATATTTACACACTGGAGGCCACAGCTTACGCTCTTCTGGCTCTGGTCAAGGTCGGGGTAAGCGTGTCCCACTTACAATATGTGTGTTTGACCAGCATGTCGAGCTACACACAATAACAGTCACAAGCCATGCCTTCTCATTAAAAGGATTGAGGGTTTATTAGATTAGTGCAGTGCCTATTCTGAAATTACAATTTGGATTGGGCTGTTTGCTTGGCATGTGCTAATGCTGGTTGCAATTTTCTTGTACAGTAAAACATTGCTTACCATTGATAGTCGATTACTTGTATCAGGCGAGTGCCAAGTCTCTGCAAGAAAAAACAAATTTACATGGTGGGCTTCTGAAAACCCAACCAAAACTATGCTCGTTCACAGAGACTTCAACCCTTTTCTCCCCCTCTGTTGATAAAGGCCTTCGAAGAAGCCCGACCTATT
This sequence comes from Platichthys flesus, assembly GCF_949316205.1. NCBI lineage: Eukaryota > Metazoa > Chordata > Actinopteri > Pleuronectiformes > Pleuronectidae > Platichthys > Platichthys flesus. The sequence continues at coordinate 10,124,094 of NC_084949.1, forward strand.
GTGAGATGGTTCAACAAACAAAAGAAGGTGGGCGGAGGATTTGGATCAACTCAGGTACCAAAGCATTCTCTCCATATGCACCTCTAGCTAGTTATCACGCATTTGAATTGACATTCATTCATTCAACCTTTACTGTAACCCGGGAATACGTTTAAGTTGATACCACATTTACAAAATAGCTGAGTACAGAAAATGTACAAAATTACAGTTCATTTAATGTTATTCTTTTCTTTTTCTTTTTTTTCTTTTTGAACAATGTTTTTTATTAATTTCCAATAAGAACCTACAAAACACATTGACTGAAACCACACAAGTTGCACAGTGAAATGCAGGTGAACTGCACTGCATACACATACATACAAAAAAATATATAATAATAATAAATAAAGATAAAAACGCACACAAACATCAATACCTACGTAAAATAATAACAGTAATAAATAAAATAAAATAAAAATGTCACACTCGATATCCCTACAGATAGATATAATCTACCGTTGCCTGAGAAAGTCCATTAAGGGTGCCCACACCTCTTCAAATTCCTGTGCCTTACCCCTGATTAAATAGGTTAGCTTTTCTAATGTAACATACATTGCCATCTCTCTAATCCAAAATTGTGTAGACGACACTTCAGTCTCTCTCCAAGATAAAGCAACCATCCTCCTGGCCTACAGGAGGCCAAAGTTGATCAGAGTCTTACACCTAGAGTTGACAGAAAAGCAATCTGGGTATATCCCTAAAATGCAAAGTTTTGCTACGCAGGGTATCTGAATACCTGTGATTTTACTTAGAGTTTGAACAACCATCTTCCAAAAAGCTACCAGTTTAGGACATTCCCATATACAATGGATCAAAGTACCTTTCTCAGTCGAACATTTCACACAAGTATCTGGAGTGCCAGGGGACCATTTATTAAGGGGTTATGTATGTCCTCATAATTTAGAAGTTTCATGCAGGTATTAATGGTTTGTGTTTGAACTTTTATACAAGCTGTCGCCCACTCAGCTTCTTCAATATCTTCCTTAATATCTAAACTCCATGCCCTCATTTTGTCATGACTAGATTCCTCATCATGTGAGACAAGTACTGTATATAAGTATATATATATGACTGTTTATATTGTTTTGTTTTGTTTTGTTATGTTTGTTTTTGTGATGTGTATTCTGTGTAAGCACCTGAGAGCCACTTTACCAAGTCAAATTCCCTGTTTGTGAAAACTTACTTGGCCAATAAACCTGATTCAGATTCTGATATAATATAGAGATTTAGCGTTTCCCATTCATGTGTTTAACACAATATCCTCAAGGCAGGACAGCGGCGGTTCTTGTGTGTTCTGATGACACTTTGATGAAATGAAGTGCTTCAATTGTAAAAAAAGTGTTTTTTTTGGAATTTAATATTTCAAACAGAGGTCGTTAAATGTTAGTAAAGTGCCCTGAACATATAAGTCTCCAATTTTTTGCACCCCCTGTCGGCCCAAGCCTGAAAACCACCATCTGCCTGGCCAGGAGTGAACTGCGCATTACTCCAAATAGGTGAAAATTGAGAGATGGGAGGTGTATCACCAACATGTCCATGAGCTTTGAACCGTATATCAATAGAGTTTTTAAGGAAGGGATTTGTAGTTTTTTTCTTTAAAGTTTTAAAATCTGCTGAATATAAAAATAGGCTTAGTGTTAGCTTAGATATTGATGCTTGCTCAATATGAACCCATGCTGGAGGGGAATGTGTGACAAAATAAAACATAACACTGCGCAGCTGAGCGGCCCAGTAATACCACTGTAAACTGGGCATCTGTAATCCACCCCTATCATATGGCAAATACAGTAATCTGAGTCTTATTCTAGGTCTTCGGTTGTTCCAGATGAACCTACAGAATGCATTATTAATTTCTTTAAAAAGGATTTTGGCAGTGGCATTGGAAGTGATTGAAACAAATATAAGAATTTCGGCAAGATAGTCATCTTAATTATGTTGATCCGGCCAATCAATGATATTGGTATTGTTGTCCATTTTTCAAGTGAATCTTGTACCTCTCTCATCAACGGGTCATAGTTTGCTTGAACAACTATTCATTTGGGGGGTAATCTTAATTCCAAGATAGGTAAAGCCTTCCCTTGCATTAGAAAAAGGTGTTGTTATAACTGGATTAGTTATTTCATCCTTATTCAGGAAAAGTATAGAAGATTTTGCATTATTGATGCTGTATCCAGAGAACTGACCGAATCTATTAATTAGATGTAATAATGTCTGGACCCTTTGATAAGTTTGACAGAAAGAGAATCACATCATCTGCATATAACAATATCCTATGTTCATGATCACCGATTGTTATTCCTGATAAATTGGCTTCAGCTCTAATGGACAAGGCTTAAGGCTCAATGGCCAAAATGAACAATAGTGGGAGAGAGGACACCCCTGACGAGTTGACCTCTCTAGCATTAACAGGTTTGATAAATTGTTATTCGTCATTACTCGTGCTGTAGGGTTGGTATATGATAATTCTATCCATTTCAAAAACTTTCCCCCAAGTCCATATCTTGGTAACAAATTGAACAAATAATGCCACTCAATTCTATCAAACGCTTGTCTAGCATCTAGAGATAACAGCGCTGTATCCCTGGTATTATTTTTAGAGTGGATTATGTTGAGAACCCTTCTTATGTTATGAAATCCCTGATGAGTCTGTACGAACCCATTCTGATCACTGTGCCCCAAAAAAGGGATATGTGGATCTAGCCTTTTAGCCAGAACTTTACACAATGTTTTGATGTCTACTCCCATAAGGGTAATAGGTCTGTATGAGGAACAATCAGTCGGTATTTTCCCAGGTTTCAAAATAAGGATTATTGTAGTGAGTCTTAAAGTTGGTGGTAATATACCATTATTAAATGACTCGTTAAACATATCCAAAAGTGGGGTCAACAACTGCTTCTGGAAGATTGTTTTTTGTGGGGATCACTTTTTGTAGAGCGGTCTACCGACGGGTTCAAAGTAAAATTGAAATCCCCACCAATAATGTTCAGGCCATACAATGAAGACAGGGTTAAGAAGAAATTATCAAAAAATCCAAATAACCCTAACCTCATTAGGACCATATATGCTGACCAAATTCAATAAGAGAGACATGATCCTACCCTGGGCGATTACAAACCTCCCTTGGGGGTCCTGGATTGTATTAGTAAGTTGAAAAGGAATCGTTTTGTGGGTAAGAATTAGTACCCCCCTAGCGCAGTTGTTATATGCGGCATGTATAACTTGACCAGGCCACCTACGTTGTACTTGTTTAATTTCAATAACTGTTATATGAATTTCCTGAAGAAAAATGATTTTAGAATATAGGTTTTTAATTCTGTTCATTACCTGTTTCAGTTTAGTTAGCTTATTGAGTCCCCTGACGTTCCAGCTTGTAAACCTTAAATCAGACAGTTTTGAACTTTCCATGTTGTTAAAACTAGTGCAGTGAGATACATGACCGTGTTGAGTGTGACAAAAAATAAAAGAATAGAATAAATGAAAACAATAACAACTGAACAAGACATATAAAAACACTTAACCTTTGAAATCCCGCCCCCCCTCCCCTTACTTAAACTAAACGATGTAAGGGCAAGAACCATTCCACACTAATGAGGAGTGGTTTAACTGTAGGCACTTCCCTCAGACAGCTCACATACTCCCCCCCCCCCCAGCTCTGCATCCCAAACATTCAAACACTTACTGTCCTGAATGATAAATATGAAGCATAATTTTATAAACGCCTCTTGGTTTGACTGCCTCAGCAGTCTGAGTCAAATAAACGAGCACATCAGCCTATAGTAGGTGCATAAAATAAAGTGTCCACCAAATATGGTAGTAGTAGCTCTGCAAATAATTAAAATAAATTAGAAAGTACAAAATGTATATAAAAATAACTTACCGGAACCTGTAGTAAGCTACAGTGCACTTATATAGTCCAAATCAGACCTTTTGTAGTTACCTATAATCCTTGGCGTTTAGAAGTTTAGGAGTTTGGGGAAAAGTTCTCAGCTTCTTCTGGTGTGGAGAAATGGATGATTTTTCCATTATGTAGAGCCCTCATCTTGCAAGGGCGTAGGGTGAATCCCCGAAAAGTTCCAGCTTCAATGAACTTTTTTCTCGCTGCATTAAATGGGCTCCGTGCTTTCATGGTTTCTGCTGATACGTCTTGAGCAAAGAAGATTTTGTGACCATCGTGAACGAGCGAGCGTTGTTTGGATGTGTTGAAGACAAACTCACGGTCTTGAAATCGTAGGAAACGAATGATTACAGCTCTATTCTGATCCAGTCTTGTTTTTTTCCAGCGCGCGGTGCGCTCTCTCCAAGGTGAGCGATTTGGCGCCGTCGAGTCCCAACCAGACCGGCAGCATGTGCTGGATGTAATCGATCATAGGCTGGAACTTTTCGGGGTTTTCGGGGAGGCCTACCAGCCTTAAGTTATTCCTCCGGGCACGATTTTCCAGATCTTCAGTCCTTGACTCCAAATAGGCGATGCATTTAACAGCGTCAGTCATCTCCGTTTTCAGACTCTGCAGGCCGTCTATGCGCCCTTCGGCCTCCGCGAGCTGCTTAGCATTGGTGGTGATATCTTGTTGGAGGTCTGCAAAGCTGTTCTGCACAGCATCGACATAACTATTCATCACAGCTATGAGTCTCTCCACGCTATCGAGTTTTGCCTTGAAGCCATCAAAGGTATTTATCTTGCTGTTAATCGAGGTGACAGTGGTGCGGAGTGACTGTAGCTCTTTTAGCACCTCAGCTGGATCACTCCGTGGGCTGCTCGGCTAGTCAGCAACATCGGATGCTGGAGTAGTTTTGAGTTTCTGAGAGCCACGGGATCTGGAGTTGCTCTCACAGTCTTTAAGCGTCGATTGTTTAGACATATTTTAGAAATACTTAGAAGCGTTAATAACTATGACTTTGCAAACTTTTAGCAGAGCTGTGAGGAGATCCCACTCTAAGCTGCCATCTTGGTTCGCGGCTCCACCTTTAATGTTATTCAAAGCAAATGAATCAATTAAAACAAATGAATCAACTAAAACAAGAAAAGCTGGAGGTAAAATAAGATTAGATTAACCACTAAAATTGCCCCGAGGATTAAATTGAGTTGAACTTTAGATCTTACTTTATGTTGTGTAAATGAATCTGGTCCTATGAACAATATCTTTGGTTTTTAAAAGTGTTATTTTCTCCCCCTCGCTCTTTCTGTATCTCCAGGCTACCATCATAGTGTACCAGGCTGTAGCAGAGTACTGGGCCAATGCTAAAGAACCAGAGTACGATCTGAATGTGGATATCTTGTTGCCGGGCAGGGCAAAGCCTGAAAAGTTTAACTTCAACTGGGAAAACAGCTATACCACAAGAACATCTAAAGTGAGTACACACTCTCACACACAAACTTGCATCTTGCTTTTCTTTTGGTTTCCTCTGCTGATCCAGTGTGTACTTGTGTGTATTTTATATCCTCAGATCAATGATATAAACCAGGACGTGAAAGTGACTGCCACAGGATCAGGAGAAGCAACAGTGACAGTAAGTAAAAAAAAAAAGGTTGTTCTTCGCACTATCATCGGCTGTGTATCTGTTGTTATTGATCCCCGATCCGGCCAGATACATTTATTACCCAGTGTCAACAAAGTTTGTATGACAAAAGCAAATTTATCTTCTGTGTGACAGATGGTGTCACTGTATTATGCTCTACCTAAAGAGAAGGAGAGCGATTGTCAGAAGTTCAACATGTCAGTGCAGCTCATCGAAGGTATTTTGCCCGTGTCTTCATTTTAATTTGATCATTTGTCATTTTTTGTCTCCTTGTATGCGTCTATTTTGTTTGTGTAACTGCAAACTGTGTTTTTCCTGCTGAGTCGCCATCATTCTGCCAAGAGAGGATTTAATGCTTGTGTGTTATCTTGCTTTTCCAGACAAAATGGATGCAGATGAGATGATATTCAAACTGAAAATAGAGGTTTTGTAAGTACAATAATGAAACAATACTGACTGAAGTGTTTTTCATATTAGTTTAACCGTCCCGTTTCATTGAACATTGTACATTTCCTACACAGATATAAGGACAAGGAGCAAGATGCAAGCATGTCAATCTTGGATATTGGTTTGCTGACTGGCTTCACCGTCAACACTAATGATTTGGACTTAGTAAGAGCTTTTACAGATACACACATACCCACCTACAGCCAATGTGAGAAAGGACATGTTTAATGGTTTTGAAAGCTGACACGGTTTGTTTGTGTGTGTGTGTGTGTAGTTGTCTAAAGGACGTGCCCGCACTATTTCAAAATATGAGATGAACACTGTCCTGTCAGAAAGAGGCTCACTGATCATCTACCTGGACAAGGTGAGAGGCAAGCCTTTCTTCTCCCTTTCCCCTTTTTCTCTAGATCTTGTTCGGTCTCTACATCACATTTGCTTTAAATTTCTCCACAGGTTTCTCACACACGACCAGAGGAGATCACATTTAGGGTTACCCAGAAGATGAAAGTGGGCGTCTTACAGCCAGCCACTGTTTCTGTCTATGAATATTATGACCGTAAGCCTCAAACACACTTAGGTTGACACTCAGTAGAGTACTTACCTTCCCCAAGGCCTAACAGTCGCCATAATTCAATCAAGCTGCACCAAATTGCACACACTCCAAAAACTGTCCTATCAAGTGTTTAATGTTGATCTTCACTGATGTAAGCCACTTATATTTATTTTCCATTGCAGAGAGACATTGTGTGAAATTCTATCACCCAGAGAGGAAAGCTGGACAGCTACTGAAGCTCTGCAGAAACGATGAGTGCACATGTGCCGAAGGTAAACAGGGTGGTGTCTCTTTGAAGACAAAAGCCTTTCATACATCCATCCACTATCTGTACCCCTCATCCTTTGAGGGTCACGGCGGGATGCTGCAGCCAATCCCTGCTGACGTTGGGCGAAGGCAGGGTACACCTTGGAAAAATCAGGGGCCAACATATAGAGACAACAACCGTTCACACTCACATTCACACCTACAATCTCCTGCTTAACTTTCGACTGTTGCAGGAAGCCACAGTAACTGAAGAAATCTCACCCAAACACGGGGAGAACATGCAGAGACATGCTCAACACATGACACTAATGTAGTGCTTTCATCATCCTCCATTATCTGTTACCTGCAGCCTTTTAGTATCTCACCTCATTAAATTCGGGTGAGGATTAAATGAGTTGGAAGGAGGTGGTCGTGGAAAGTGGCTCACAGTAAAATCTCCAGAAGCTGATTTCTCTGGTCGATGCATCCATACACCAACACATGTTCTCAATTAATCAAGTCATCACTGGTGTATTTACTTTGTGCCTATTGTTTATTTCCAGAGAACTGCAGTATGCAGAAGAAAGGAAAGATCAGCAATGATCTGCGCACAGAAAAATCTTGTGAGACTACTCCTACCAGCAAAATAGATTTCGGTAAGATGCACTAACAATGGTCTGCACTTGAGTTGAGATTTATTTATACCTTAACATATTGTTTGTTTGTGTAAGTGAGTGATTGTTAAATAAAAAATATGTGAGGTAACAATCTGCATCTTGTCTGTCCTCAGTGTACAAAGTGAGACTGGAGAAATTCACAGACGGTTTGTCTACTGACATTTACACAATGAGGGTATTGGAAGTGATCAAAGAAGGTAGGTATTTAGCTCCTCTGTGAACCATCGGAAATTTAAATCACCTTGTGTTTTATTGAATTTATTTCTAAGGCCGTTTTCACAGGTTTGCACCAAGGTTCAAAACCAGGATATTGTCTTTTCTAGATTGTTTGCATTGATCTGTTGTTTTGGTTTCTGATTTTCTTGTAACGTCCTGTCACCATCACTTATGTGGGCTGTCTGCCTATACTTAATTTTTATTACTTTGTAGACAGACCTGTTGTCAATTCAGCAGGTGCAGAAGTGAATGAACCAGTTGATTTCATTAATTTCGTTGCCACAGGAATATCCTTATGGTATTACTAGCAGCATTACAAACTTCAGGCACGATATTATTGGTACTAAAGACTGCAAGCATTCCTGCAAGCAGCTTGCACTTATTTGTCTGTCCTCTATTCTTTAATGCCGTATTAACTTTGACAAAAATGTGGTCCATTGGTTCAGACCTTGGTCCGATGCCTGCTAAATAAAAAGGGTAGGTGTGAAGAGGTGTAGGTGGCATAGCTACAGCTGCTGTACTGAGTGAACTTGACATCTCAACCAACACCTGAGGTGCTCTCTCATCTTGCTGTCTTACCAAATTAGCGCGTTCACCCTGCTGTCATGTTTTCAACACTGCTGATAAGAGCCTCGTAAAACCAGTGTCTACTGCTCAGTCATTTGCCCTGGAAGTGAATACAGATTGAATCCATTCCCATTGCAGACAAAAGCCAGACATTAGTGAATTTTAAGGTTCTTTTTGACCAGTTGAAAAGGGCTCTTTTTTCTGCATTGGTGTTTCTGTAGGAACACAGAGCAATAATTGCCCATTTAAAGAAAGCATATCTATTTAGATTTGTGCAGAAGGGCACATGAAAAGATTGATTTCCATTTGTAAGTAGAAAACTACCCCTAGCAGCAGCCTTACTTGCATCGCCAGACGAAAAAACTGTGGGGGTACTGCCCAGGACCCGCATGTAGACCGCTAAAATGTCTCACTATTCATTTATGTTACACATCTCCTTGAGCTCTCCATTCAATCCTACTGCATCTTCTCTCATTTATTTAAATCGCAGGAAGTTTCGATGTAGGTCCCCAGGGGAAAGAGCGCTCATTCCTGAGTCATCCACACTGCAGGGAGTCTTTAAATCTGGGCAAGGACAAAACGTACCTCATCATGGGCACGTCAAAAGATATTCACAGAGACGATCAACATCAATTGTAAGTTTCTTTGTGTTTAAAAAACTGCAGCTCCCACGTTATATACTGTTTCTGCACTTTTTCGACATCATGTTGATATTCTCACATGGTATTCCACTCTGCTCTCCACAGATATCAGTACGTGCTCGGGGAAAGAACCTGGATCGAGTACTGGCCCACAAACGCAGAGTGTCAAGTCGAGGAGCATAGACCAACATGTTTGGGCTTAGAGGAGATGGTCCAGCAGTACGAGGTCTTTGGATGTCAGCAGTAGCGTAACACAAGAGAAAACGCATTCTTTTTTAAATCATTCTTATTTGCTGCTGTGAGATGTGAAGGATTTAAACCTTAATACCTGCATTGTGTTGATTAAAATGTAAGGATCTTAATCTCATTGTCAGTGTCTTTTTCAACCAAACTCTGTAATCTGCTGTGATGTGGAATTCAAGACAACTCACACACTATGGATCAATTAATACTTGCAGCAGTAATAACAGACAGTTTTACTGTGACTGAAATGCTGTGCTTCTACTGGCTAAATTGGTTCACAAGAAAGTCTGGTCAAACAAATACTGTGAATAAAAACGCAATGGGAATGTGATGCAGCAGCCTCTCATAACATTTAAATGAACATTAAATAAGTTGATTCAATCATTGGACAATTATTAAGGTGAGGGGGCGCCCAAACCCCCCCCCCCCCCCCCAAAGCCAACCCCGCCTCCCCTTGAAGCTCAAGTTAAATTTTGTTGTTTAGTTATTTATTTTCTTAAGATAGCTCCAGACCACAACACGAGTCATTTAAGGTTACCTTTCCTATAAAACAGGTCTATAGCTTGCTCTTTATTAAACAAACTAAATGGCCTTATGTTATTTACCTTATTTATACGACGGCATGTCATTTCCGTCTCTACATGGTTGCGCGTTCAGATTTTTCCTCTGCCCTCTGTATCGCACAGTGCTGAGTTCCATCCCGATGCGCAAACACATACACGTGTGCGCACACACAGGTGAGCATACTCCACGCAGCGGACAAAGAGCATCCGCCGCCCGCCCCCATGAGCTTTTGAATTGTAGAAACTACAGTCGTTTCCTGATTTTCAGATGAAGATCAGAGGCAAGCACAAGGTAATAAAGCATGTATGTTTTTTTCTGCTATTTCTGGATCAAATTTTTGCCAATATTACTGACATGGTAAAAACCTGATTAAATAACTTATGATATAGGTAACTTATAGTCTAACAATATGCAGTTTTAACAGATTTGACATGTTGTGAGATAAGTTCAATAGATTGCAGTATTTATTCAGTGATCTGTTGTTCCCCAATCCTCGAGTTGAGTTCGGCAACTCTTAGAGGAAATATTTGTTTGTTTGATCAAAAGCTGTTAAATAATGTTAATGGTATGAAGATTTATGTGTAGGGCTTTCTAGGCTGTGCCCCTTTACTTCATCAAGCCGTGTGGCACTATGAGTTGGACAGGAACTGTTTTTAGACAGGAAATCTAGTAAATTAGTTAGACATTTTCAGGAGTTTGGCACATAAAGAACGCAGCAGGAGATCTGGGTCAGACAGGTAATCTTTTAATGTATTTAACCAGATGACGAACATTTACCAAGTCCCCCGAGTGCCTGAACATAACCACTCAAAGATAATAATTCAGTATCCGCATAATTGGAACCTGATTGTACAATTTTAAAACAGTGGGATATTGCTTTTAGTGAATCCATTCATCAAAATACATTTTCATGGCCTAATTGAATTCATTGTGCCATGGAATTATGTGAAATCTGTTTTCTTTTAATAAAGAATTATATAAACAATACAAAATATTACTATAATCCTTTAAAACTGAGTGCAATAGGAAAAATTCCCAGATTAACTTTAACCAGCAATTACACACTACTCTTTTACACCCCACTGGAGGTTTGTGAATGTTAATTTGCGTGTGTATGATTTGTGACTGTGTGTGTGTTCTGAATTAGCAATCTCACAAGAACTATAAGTGACTGGATGTTTCTAATCAAAGAATCTGTCCATGGCTAAAGCGGAATAGATTCTGCAATTGAGTGTTTATTTGTGAGTATGTTTTGCATCAGTCGGTTCTGTTGACCAGTATTGATTATCTTATGTTTATCAAATTGTGTAGTTATAACTCTGGGAAGGGGCTGGTGAGTCGGTGTGGTGGTGAACTAAGTAGAGGAGGGAGGCGAGAATATAAAAAGGAGGGAGTGGCAGTGCAACAGTCGACATTGTCAGCAGAACAGAATCAGCGAGGAGGATGAGTAGGACTCCCCTGTGGCTGTTGGCCTGGCTGGCCTTTACCTCTGTCACCTCACTGGTTGATGGAGCTCCACTGTGAGTAGATCTGTCTTAGTTATGTCTGCCTGGCAGTTTATGTTTTCATCCCTGTCCATTGGTTTTTCAGTAGAAAAATGCAAATGCATACTGAGTGGATTTCCACAAAACTTTGTGGAACATTTGTCCATGGGCAACGAAAGAACCCATTAACTTTTAGAGGGGATCCATGCAGACACGGGCAAACCCAGAACCCCCTTCCCCCTATTTGTTTTTACATAGAGAGATTTTTACTTGTAGTAATAATAATAATATTAATAAATCTTATTTGTATAGCGTTTTGAAAGAACTCGGATAAAAACATAACATCATTATTATACATTGAAGGCAGTTCTGAAGAGGTGAGTTTTGAATAGCGGTTTGAAAGTGGACAGGTCGGTGAAGCCTGATAAATTAGGGGAGTTCCACAGGGAGGGGGCAGCTATTTAGGAGGTTCTCTCCCCCCAAGTCTAATGCTTGGCCCTCTGTGGTATGGAGAGGGTTTCAGAAGTGAATGAATTCAGTTCTTACCCTGTCCAGTTTAGAGTTTCATAAGTCAAGGTTATGTTGTTTTTTAAATCATGTCAGTAAGGCTGGATTTTTACCTGAGTTTGCACAGTGATGTGTTAGAAAGGACAAAGATAACAAAGTCCAGAGACATGATGAAATGTGATGAAATGTTTAACTTGTAATTTAGATAAATAAAAGCTTTAGTTTGTGCCTGAAAAGCAAACAATAAAAACTAGGACAGCACTCAGTAGCGCGCACACTGCTGCCAAGGTCCAAAGGTTCCTGAACAACATTACATTGCATTTCATCACATTTCAATTTTAAGGTAAATTACAGTATGTGCATTCAAATATGAGGAACAAACCCAGAACAGCAAGAACCATGTAAGTACAATTAGCTTAAAAAGGTTGCTACATATAAGTGCAACTAAACTTACTTTTTTTTTAATTATATATATGTAAACACCAGAGTTGAGGATTATTATAAGACATTATCTTCTTAACCAAGGTGTAGTCGGAAGAGATGGGTTAGCCTGCCTTTAGCCTGCCTAGTTCCAGCTAGCTCCACCATTTAGGAGCCAGGACAGCAAACAGTGATTTTGACTGTTTGCCAACAAAATCAGCAAGCTGATTGGCACTGATAGACATCAGCAGAGTGTTAGTTGTCAAAGAAATCAGAGCAGAAACGGTTTTAAAACATTTGTATTCACTTAGCTGAATCATTAACCTCATTAGACCTATACTCTATGAAGCATCTTAGGATATGTCCTGCAGCTGTTTAAATATTTATATAATCATTATGAATTAAAATAGAACTTATTCTAAACTTGGGTATATCAATGCATTTTCAGGAATTTATATGTATAAATATTTTAATCTACTCATTACAACATGCCAAATTTAAATCCTGCTTTCAGTGACAAGTGATAGCTCATCTTGGCCATTGAGTGAACACATTTAAGTTGGCTTATTAACTTCAATATCTAATCGAACATAGTCAAATCCAAATAGTACAGCAAGCTGTCAAAGAAAGCCAAAGTAGCTTTAATATGCCTATTTGTCAGATTAAGAAAGGAATCTGCTTCAATGCTGGACCTTTTGTCCTCTTTTTTTGTTTTCGAAATGTGTCAAGATTTCATGGGTTCTTTTCTGACCCAGACCACATCCCTCCACAAAATGTTGTGGTAATTTGTCCAGTAGTTTAGCATTATCCTACCTACAAACAAACAATCACACAAACACATACACATACAGATGAAATCACAACCTCCTATAGGTAAAAAAAGAGAATAGTGTCAGTTCATGTGAGCACTTCTGGCCTTCGTGTGGCCTGGACAAAAGAGATATGAGCCTAAAATAGCCCACTTGTAAAAGAGCAAAAGTGGCCCAAATATAACAAAACAAATGGGTTCCTTTTTTGGAAACATGCTCTAGATAAAATGTAATCTGGATGTAGACCTATAGTGGCCCACATGGTAAATGCTGACTAACAACACAAAAAACTAGTTCAGGTCACCTTTGGTTAACTTGAAGTATTGCTGTGGCTCAATTGTGGCCCAGATCGAGCAAACAAGAGCAGATCGCTCAATTGCCATTATTCCTTGCTGTAGGTTGGCTAGATTAATCTGTAGCAGTATGACAGTGGTTTTTATTATCGTTTTCTTTTCCTCCTGCTCTGTAGGAAGGTGATGTCTGCCCCCAACTTGCTTCGTGTAGGAACGGCAGAAAATGTCTTTGTGGAGTGTCAAGACTGCACAGGAGGAGACATCAGGGTCGACATCAACGTGATGAACCATCCAACCAAGAACAACAGGCTGGCAACCACATCTGTGACGCTTACCAGTGCAGGACACTTCCAGGCACTTGGACAAATAAGGGTATGTGAACCACTGTTGCTGTGACTTGGCGTCATTTTCTAACATGAACTCCTCCTCGCAGAAATGCTCCTCGCACATGTTCGTCCTGCTCCTCGTCCACACAGTCATTTATATGCTGCCATCAGATCCCTGCTGGAGACTTTAGCAAGGACCCCAAAGTGAAGCAGTACGTCTACCTGCAAGCTCAGTTCCCCGACCGCCTGTTGGAGAAAGTCGTCTTGGTGTCCTTCCAGTCTGGCTACATCTTCATCCAGACTGACAAGACCCTCTACACCCCAAACAGTAAAGGTCAGTTCAATACGACTTCAGCGCTGACAAACTCACCCATATCTCTGCAAGTAGGCCATACTTTTTTCTTTTTTATGAATGACTGCACTGTAAGATAAACCTCTGTCTCTCTTCCTGTCAGTTCATTTCAGGATGTTTGCAGTGACGCCCGGCATGGAGCCGGTGGAGAGGGACGAGCAAATTCAAAGCGAAGTTTCAATTTCCATTGAGTTTGTGGTATTGCATTTTAACTTTGCATTTAACAAAGAAGAGTTGAATTATAATCAGCTCAATGGCACATCATTTCCTAGCTTTCACCATCATTTCCAACGAATTCTTAGATTTAAAAAATGTATAGAACAGTTTCAGTGGACCTTGTTCCCCAGAGTAAAAAATGTCACGTTTCAAGGGATCTGGTGTAAGAGCCGTCCCATCACTCATTGCACAAGTAAAGAAGCATTGCTAATAGCCATGTGTCCGTCATTGAGCTGATAACACGGAGGGATGTCGTTAAAAACTCTTGTTTGTTTGTATTGTTAGACTTCACTATAAGTGGCAGGGTTCAGTGTTAATGGTTGTCCAATGATTTTTATTTTTAGACCCCTGAAGGCATCATTTTACCTCTGGATCCAGTCTCTCTGAAATCAGGGATCCACGCTGGAGATTTCCAACTCGCTGAAATTGTCAGGTTAATATTTTATTAAATTAAATTATCTATTTTGTGCAGCTGTCAGCTTATTCATTTTATTTACAACCTGACGGCTGTAGTCTATTGGACTGACAGAAATAACAGAACAGGAACAGACTTCATGATTTATTAGAGAGTCAACCTGTGTACTTTAAATGCAGTTTTTCTCATCTTCGGACATTTTAATTCAAATTTTTGCATGTGTGTTTGTGTGTGTGGGTGTGTGCATGTGTGTGTGTGTGTGTATGTGTGTGTGTGTGTGTGTGTGTGTGCATGCATTTGTTTGTGTGCATGCATGCAGCCCTGGACTTTGGAAAGTTGTGGCTAAGTTCCACAGCAACCCACAGGAGAGCTTTTCTGCAGAGTTCGAGGTCAAAGAATATGGTGAGTCCCTTTGAACTCGAGCGTTATATACTGTGAAACCTAAAAAACATTCATTAATTTTTACTTCCACAAAAAACTTACTTGGTATAACAAATGTTTCATTTTTAAGTGCTGCCCAGTTTTGAGGTGAAACTGACGCCTTCGAGCTCCTTCTTCTATGTCGACAGTCCGGATCTCACAATCAACATCAAAGCTACGTATGTGAAGGTTTTTGTTTTGTGGTTCTACAGAGAAGAGTTGTCATTAGTGGATTGATTGAATTAGAAGATGTGTTGGAGCCTTTGCTGATTTAGTCTGTTGTCATTGTTTAGTGGTGGATCTAGGATTTTTCTAAAGCAGTGGCCATCATTTACAAGAGGCACCAATTAAATATCCAACATCAATGCATAACTCTTGATCCAGTAAGGGGCACATTTAAGCTTTCCTTGATTTGGCTCGATAGCTTTAAGCTAAGCCACTTATCATTGAATACACTTTTAAAAGTGTGTCTTGTTCAACCACATTGTGTTCTTCAAAAAAGCTTAGAAAATAAAAAGTCTTAACAATTTAAATTTTTGTAAGTATTGTGAGTAACTGACCTTGTTTTCATTATTATAACTTTTTTTATTTCTTAAAAAAAAGAGCGCTTACAGGACATGGTCACTTCAGGGCCCAATTAGATTTCAACTTGGGCCAGTGGTGCCCGCTGGTCCTACCCCTGGATTCGCCATTGTTTTGATTTCGTTTTTTATTTTCTTTTAGTAAACTTCATTATCATTTTCTTTTCATTTGTATTAAAGAGTTTACTGATTGTTTCCTTATTTTTGTAAAGCGTCTTTGAGAGCATTGAAAAGTTCTATAAAAATCTGATGTATTATTATTATTATTATTGTCACATTTTGATGATCCCAATTTTAACTGTCCAGTTTTCTTCTTTGTGGGTTTAAACCTTTGCTTCTGGCTTTTAGTTATCTGTTTGGTAAAGAGGTGAGGGGCACAGCATACGTGGTATTTGGGGTTCAGCATGATGGTCAGAAGATAAGCTTCCCCAGCTCTCTTCAGAGAATATTGGTGAGCACATACTATAATTCTGTCAGCCAATTTGCCAGTTGCATTGCATTTCATTGCATTGTCACATTCCTATCTGCAGATCTTAAATATTCCTGATGTTCAGAATGAAGCTAAACTGACTAGTACCTCCAACTGTTTGCTTACTGTTCTACTGTGCCACTATACTGTGTTTAATTGTTTCCTATGTATTATGTCACATTAGATCCAGAATGGTAATGGGGTGGTCCAACTGAAGAGACAGCACATCACACAGACCATCCAGGATATCAATAAACTGGTGGGGAGTCCGATATTTGTAGCCGTCAGTGTGCTGACAGAGAGCGGTAAGAAAGACAAAATGTGAGATTGTGCCATTTCAGCATATCTGATTCAGCAGCTCCAAGGACTTATTCAATGTCATTGAGAAATATCAAGGCTATGAGTTAAAATATAAACTTCATTTAGGATTTTTGCATCAGAAATTACCATTTTCATATATCAGTTTAAAATGTTAACAAATGTAATGAGGCTGTGTGTGGGTATGCGTTTGTGTTTCTGCACAGGTGGTGAGATGGTGGAGGCAGAGTTGAGAGGTCTCCAGATTGTCACATCACCCTACACCATCCACTTCAAGAAAACGCCCACATTTTTCAAACCGGGAATGACCTTCGATGTTACGGTAAAGCCCTGACAGATTTTTACAATTATATAAAATAACAGTGACGTTCTATATTTCAATGATGCAACATGAATGAATTATATTCCAGAGGGCAAGCAGTAATTCATACATTTCAAATCATGTGTTTATTTATTTGCTGGAGACAGTGCTCCTTATTCCAAAGACAAAATACTGTAAACAAGTTAGCTGTTCAAGCTAATTTGATCTATCAGCTTTCACCAGGCAACCTGAAATAAAATAAAATTACCTATGCTATATAATTAAAAATATCTATGGATAATATATATGCAATCAAAAACATTTTCTGAACTGAATGTCCAAAAAAACATGAACAAAACACTAATCCAATTTCAATGTTTGGTTTTGCTTAAATTATTCATCTTTTTAATTGTAATATATGTAATACAAGGTGTCTTTGGGTGTCTGTCAAGGCGTAGTGAAATAAAATGTATCGTTAATAATATTGTATAATTATTATTATTTCTGTTGTTGTTGAGTCTTGAGTTTGTATTTTAAAGGTTAGATAATTCCTACTCAAATCAACAGGTTAATTATTCTAATTCCACATAGCAAAATTGTTTTGGCCTACACTGTCCCACTCTCATCCAGCCCACATACTGCCTGGAATGATGGCACTTGGGCAGAGTCCGCTCCTGATTGCCAGATCTGAGTGGTTCTAATTAATTTTGTGCTAACATTCACCATTGTTCTGTTCTGTCTATTATTGCACAGTACATACACTGCATACAAAATGATGTAATAGAGATCGTTTGCCCTTAATATGTGATTAACTGTATGCTTTGATAAAACAGGTGAATATTTCTCATTGTTTGTTTCCTTGATGACAGATTGAAGTCACAGATCCAGATGGAACTCCAGCACAAGGTGTTGCAGTGGTGGTGAATCCAGGTCAGGTGCAGGGTATAACCGCAGCAAATGGCTATGCAAAGCTTACAGTCAACACAGTGGCCGGAGTTTCAACACTGACGATCAATGTAAGTGTTAGAAGTTTCTTGATTTTAATTTTTCCTCCTTACATGAAACAGTTCGTTTGGAAACAGGCGCCTATCACATGACCCTATTCCAGAAGAAAAAACAGACGGCATAAGCCTTGGCCTCCAGTGTAGAACACATCATGGATAATCAATTACAAGTGTTGTTAAATTCTGCATTGTACAATGATACAACCGGTAACATGTGAAGGGAAAAATCGATTCCTAGAGCAATTCATGTGTACACCGGCATGTGCATGACATCATTTTACATGTGTTATTATAAATGGGATTTTTTCCTGAAACGAGCCAAAGCACTCACATTGACAGAGATCATTTTAGTATAACATAGTAGTATGGATAAAGCCTCAGTAGCTGGAAAAGGCAACTCCGCCGCAGAGGTCATATTAGCATATTCACAGATGGCAGTCACAGATGTAGGAAGGAAGATGAAGTGTTACATTTAAGCCATTTTAAGGTGATACAAGGATTATTTTTTAAGAAAAGAGTTCTAAAGGTGTAATAAACTTCTGGAGGAGGACTTTAAAACCCTCATCAATTCTCGTCATGTCATTCAACAATAGGATGAGATCGGGCGGGACTGTGCAGAGCTGAGATCTTTTATATGTATTTCTTTATAAACATATGTGTCTCTAATTGAAGGCCAAGACCAAAGATCCTCGTATCTCACCTGAGAGACAAGCAGAAGCCACCATGACAGCTGACAAATACAACACTAAAAGCCCAAACTACATCCACATAGGTAAGTCTAAATAACTTCAGATGATAGGACAAGGCTGTGATGATAAAGTACTGTATGCGCCATAAACTATTCAGTGTCTCGCATTCATTGCAAAATATCATTATTGTAGGTGTGGATACAGAAGGACTGGAATTAGGAAATAATCTGAAAGTCAACCTCAATCTAAAAAAGCAGTCAAATCAAGACAGTGACATCACATACCTGGTGAGAGATGTTTTTCTCTGCCTCGTGGCTCGACCTACGTTGAGTATAAACTCCGGTTTTAGGTACTTATGTGTGAATCTGTGCCCCTAGATTCTGAGCAGGGGTCAGTTGATCCAACATGGCCGTTACCATACAAGAGGCCAAGTGTTGATTGCCCTGATAGTTCCCATCACCAAAGACATGCTGCCATCATTCCGCATCATAGCCTATTATCATCTAACTGACAATGAGGTGGTGTCAGACTCTGTGTGGGTGGATGTCAAGGACACCTGCATGGGCTCGGTAAGACTCACATCACTGTTTAAAAAGAGTAAAACTAATAACAAGAAGAAAAAAGACAAGCAGAAAGTGAAAAAGTTGGTTCTATATTTTTTCGCCCATCCCTTCATATTTAGCTGAAGCTGGAATCTACGAGAGCCGCTCCGTCCTACGGGCCTAACAGGATGTTTGAACTGAAGGTCACCGGAGATCCAGAGGCCTTGGTGGGACTGGTAGCAGTGGACAAAGGCGTCTACGTTCTCAATAACAAGCACCGCCTCACCCAGAAAAAGGCAATTTCTTTATTCTATCATTATCAATTGTAATATTTCCAAAAGTGGTTAATTAAAAAAAAGTGCCCTAAGTTTTCAATATAGGTCGTTTCAGACATGAACTCCGAAGTTTGCCTTTCTGAATGAATGATGCAGGAGGAGATTCTCTGCTTAGACGTGTTCACAACAGCACAGAAATCTCTGAAGCGTTCATGTGAGGGGAGGCGCAGGATGTAACGTGTTCGTCTGGCTGCAGAGATCTTGTGGTTTTTGTTTACAGCACATTCACAGTGGCATCGGCCCATATCACCAAAAGCTCTCTTCACACTTTCATCAGGGTCTCCTACGTGGTTGGCATCACTTTTTCATCCTGGGATATTAGTTTTTTTCACTTTTGCATCCGTTACGTGTTAGAAGGGTAATGAACACGCCCATTCTATGCCGGTGAACCTTCAGAGGATCTCCAGCTCCGAGAAGGTCAGATTATCTCGTGGTCAGTCCATGTGTGAAAGCATCTTATTTTGGAAGGTCACAATTCCTCCGATTCCTCTTCCTTCCTTCCTCCAAGGCCCAATATATGATAGTCAAAAAATTATAGTATAGATACAAATGAAATAAGATAATGCTTATTTATTTATCATTAAAAGAATAGCTAAAACATTACCGGATGTGCCTTTATCCATATTTGGACATAAGACTAAAAATCAGGACCGTTTCTCCACCAAGCTTGGGGGAAATTGGTTCAGTGGTTTTGTTTAATCTTGCTGACAAAAATATCCACCAACAGACAAACCAGTAGACACAGGTGAAAACACAACCTCCATGGTGGAGGTAATAATGTACATATATATTTAAGTGATGAATATCCAGTATACTCTAGTTATCTGTCATGCTGCTGATGCACTTTATAAATACGTCTTTCTTATTGTGATTCAGAACTTGATTTATTTCCTTTGTATCCCTTTGTATCCCTATGTGTAAATGACTTCCACACTGTTCAGGTGTGGGACATTGTCGAGAAATACGACACAGGCTGCACACCCGGCGGAGGGAAGGACGGTATGAGTGTGTTCTACGATGCCGGCCTGTTGTTCGAGTCCAGCACTGCCTCAGGGACTCCCTACAGACAAGGTGACACAGATTTTCTCTCATTTGTTTTACTTTCTAACATTAAATTGATTTCATCCAACCATCAAGACCAAAGTCAAACTATATCCTCTGTCAGTGGCTCTGTTTAACACTTAGCCTGTGTTGCATTTCCAGAGAGGAAATGTCCGGTCCTCACCAGGAGGAAACCATCTCCCACTATAATGCATGTCACCAGCTTGGGTAAGAACCACAACTCTAAACTATCTAGTCTACACATGACTATTTGAATTTTGAATAAAAGTGAACTGCTGTAAGGTGGATAAGATTGACTTGACTAGTTTATGTATCTCTGTTTCTAATTTGCATTAATTTAAAATGCTTTATTCCAAACAGCTCCCCTTTCATTTTGTACTTCATTCCTTCTCACCTCTGTCTCTCCTCAACCCTCTTTCCAGTGAGTCATTATACCGATGAACTGCAGCGTGAGTGTTGCTTGGATGGCATGAGGGACACCCCCCTGTCATACACTTGTCAGACGCGCAGTGAGTACATCTCGGACGGTGCATCCTGTGCTGAGGCTTTCCTGCACTGCTGCACAGAGGTGGAGAACCTGCAAGGCAAATTGAAGCAGGATCAGCTCGTCTTGGCCCGCAGTAAGAGATGGGTGATGAGGGAAGGGGGGAAGAGGGCTGGGTTGGTCATCCAGGGCCAGCCACCAGGTGGCAAAATGAGACAGCCTTCACTTTTGTGTCCATCTCTATTTAGGATCTATGTGTCAGACTGGTGGTTGTGAGACAATCAAAATGGTAACCTTCCTTGTTAATGACTCTCTAGGTCAGGAGGACGACAACAGTTACATGGACAGCGATGACATTGTTTCTCGCACCAAGTTCCCTGAGAGTTGGCTGTGGTCAGACATCAAACTGCCTCCTTGCCCGCAACAAACACCGAACTGGTGAGCCAACTAAAAGAGACATTCAAAAATACTATACTTCGTTCATTACACCACCAATGTTGAAAACCTCTCTTAA
This sequence comes from Platichthys flesus, assembly GCF_949316205.1. Taxonomy (NCBI): domain Eukaryota; kingdom Metazoa; phylum Chordata; class Actinopteri; order Pleuronectiformes; family Pleuronectidae; genus Platichthys; species Platichthys flesus. The sequence goes on from NC_084949.1 coordinate 10,145,345, forward strand.
TCTGTGCACTTTTTTTGTTTGATTCAGTGACTCCACATCCTTTGTGAAGAGCGTTCCTTTGCAAGACTCAATCACAACCTGGCAGTTCACTGGCATCAGTCTGTCAAGAACCCGCGGTGAGGACTCTGTGAATTTTAGTCATACCACGATCATCTTAAATCTCTCTCATCCCCCATTTTCTTCAGCTTTGTTTCAATACTTCTTATCCTTCTCATCGTTAAGGAATCTGCATTGGCGAACCATTGGAAGTGATTGTCCGGAAGGACTTCTTCATCGATCTCAGACTGCCCTACTCTGCTGTCCGTGGAGAGCAGCTGGAAGTAAAGGCGATCCTCCACAACTACAGCCCTGATGTTATCACAGTAAGTCTGAGCGTGATGCATTGTTGTTTCACGATGGAGTCAATGAGAGGATGATAATTTTTCTCACTGATGTCTAAGAAAGCAAAAGTAGATATTTAAGTGGTTGTTGCTCCTGGCTTTCATAAGTTTTTTTATGGGATCTTAATAAGTCTAACAAAGTCTAAAATTGGTGGAATTTTAGGCTGTTAAGGGTCTTAAATGTGGTATGATGCAACATACTAAGTCTTAAATATGTTTAGGTTGGTCATTTAATTCAAAATCAGCTGCACTTTAAGATTACCATTATTCTGAGAGAAATGTTTTGGCTTCATGCATAGTTTCTAATATCTCTGTATGTGTAGTTCTTTCTCTTTGATAAAACTACAAACAAGAACAACATGGGACGGATAGTTGAGTCTACCAACACTTTGTTCAGAGTTTGTTTCGGTACACTGATACTGCCTGTAGTTTGTGAGATAGTTTGTGTTTCCAGGGTTATTCTCTACTCTGCTACTTCACTTTATATTCAATTATGACTCCAATATTCCTTTGTATCCGTCGTAATTGACATAAGTCTTAAATTTCAATCATTATGGTCTAAAAATTCTTAAATCTTACTTGTGAAAACCTGAAGAAACCCTGGATATGTAGTGGCTGACATGCCTCCTTCTTATTCTCAAGGTCAAAACAACAATTTCAACCATAAAATTGTTGTTAATTTATTTTTTATGTAAATCAAAGTATACCTGAAATTTTCAAATATCAGAGGAATTTTTGAAGAAGAATCCTGTAATGGAAAAATTAACTAAGTATGTGTGAAACCTATGTTGTAGTTGGAAAGTAAGTTTTTGTAGCTCTTTCTAAAGGCTTTTATGACCTTTCTACATACATATACAAACTGTTCCAATAGTTTATTACCTGAACTGTTTTAATGGTCTGAACTGTGTATGACCTGAAAACTGTTAGACCCTTTAGACCAGGGGTGGGCAATTCATTTTCCCAAGGGGCCACATGAGAAACATGGACTGTTGTGGAGGGCCGTACCAGTAAGCTGAGCTTAATTCTACTCATATTAATTTGATAAGCTTCTACAGGTAAGAGTAAATGTTATGGTAAGGCAATGAAAAAGTTAGGCAGGCAAAGTAATAACAACAACAATATATCACACTTTAATCAATATTTACAAGAACAGTTTTAGCAGTATTTCAAAGATCAGCTTAAAATTAACTTTATACAAAGTTTTATTACTATTTGTATATAGTTTAATCACCCCATTTACTGTTTTTTCTGTTTTTTTTTCTTGTTCAGTGAGAGAAATCTAGTCTGTTTTGGGCTTGAACAAGTGCACTGAAGTCAGGTTGAATATCTGAGGGGGATATGCAAAGGACAGCTGACAGGTGATCATCAGAGAGAAGATCTGTATCTGGATTTGATAAACTTCATCACAGAAAATGTTTGTTCACATATGTAAGTAGATCCAAAGAGAACCAACATCTTCCGAGCATGCCTCTTCATGTATGGAAAGTTCTCCTCTTTGAGAGAAGAATAAAACTCCAGCAGTGATACTGACTTAAAGTGCTCTGCCAGTAGTGTATCAGACTGCAGGTCAATGAGTTCGAGCTGAACATCACTGGTGCATTATCCACACTGCACGTGAAGGGAGAAGAAATCATGTGCATTTCACTTTCAACTGTTTTGAAGTCTTGAAATCTTCTTGAAAACTCACCATGCAGTTCCCCTAACATGTATGAGTACCTGCGGATGTGATAAACTGATGGTGTGGATTCTTTCAGGGTTGGCATGTGGTTTAGAATGTTATCCTCCAACTGGCTTGAAAGAAACTGCAACTTTCTAATGAAAGCCTTCACCAGGCTGTACATTTCATATGCAACTGCCCTTGCCTTGCAGTTTGGTATTTAGCTCAGTCATTAATGCAGTGACATCCACAGCAAATGCAAGATCTGCCATCCAGTCTGCATCTGAGAACTCTTGGATGTCCTTGCCTTTCATTTCACAGAACTCTTGAATCTCTGCTCTCAGGTCCCATACTGTTTTAAGCACTTTGCCCAGACTGAGCCATCTGACAGCTGTGAGGTAGCCTATGTCATCATGTTCAGTCTCATGCTCCTTCAAAAGTGGAACAAACTGTCTGTGATTCAATGCTCTTGCCCTGATAAAGTTAACTAATTTAGTTACAACATCAGTAACATGATTTATTTTTTGCACTGACTTACACAACACCTCCTGATTTATAGTACAATGCAAAAATAGCTATTTAATTTCTGGGTTAATTTCCCTCACTTTATCTTGCATCTGCTTCAAAAGTCAAAATGTTTTCCCTGTCAGATTTGGACAGCCATCGGTTATAACACCTGACAGTTTGTCCCATTTGAGTCCGAGCTTGTCCAAGCATGCAGTTACCTCCGTGAACAAATCACTCCCAGTTGTCATCCCTTTTATTGACCGTGTTGCTGCCAGCTCCGCCTTAATCGCAAAGTCTTTCCTCATCCCACATCCAAAGATGAGTAACTGGGCTGTGTCGCGGACATCACAGCTCTCATCTAGAGCCAAGGAGAAAATGTCAAAATCAACCCCTTTCTTTTGCAGCTGAAGCTCAAGATTTCCCGCGATGTCCTCGATCCTACGGTTCGTCTGGAGAGGGACATATTCTCAAATGCCTCTTTCTTCATGTGCATATTAGTGCAGCAGACTCCACCGAACACTCCTTGATAAAATCCCCATCAGAGAATGGCTTATACCTTTTTGCGATTTTGTGGGATATCACAAAGCTGGTCTTGACAGCTCCATCCCTGGATGTGGAAAGTTTGGCAAAAAAAAACTTGTTGCTTCTGCAGCTTAGCTAGCAAAGCTTCCGATGGCCGTGCACGTTTTTCATCGGTCAAGTTTCTATAAGTCTCTCCGTGCTTTGTCTCGTAATGGCGATTCAAATTTTAATCCTTTATAACAGCATCCTTTGGGGGTCTAAAGTTTAGACCCCCAAAGAAACTGAATGTATGTGTGCATATCTCCAAAGGAAACACATGTAAATCAGTTTTCTGTGTTTAGATAGCTCTCTCCCTGCGCCTACAGAACCAGTCTGGATTGGCTGAGAGAGATAGCCTTAGTCCTCCTATATAAGATCATTGAGTTTGACTGTCCTGCCTCTTGACTCTGAGATCCTTGTTGTTTCCCTGTGTTGATGCTTTCTGCAGAAAGCCCCTTATTAAATACTCGTAGATAACTTTGGTGTTTCCAGCCTCTTGTATTTGCAGATTTCCACCATAATCCACATCTTCTTGAGGCAGATCTTTGACCGACTGCCCATATACATCACTCATTGTTGTATCTTTGTGTCTATCCCAAGGTGCGTGTGGATTTGCTTGAGGAGGAGCATATGTGCAGTGCGGCTTCTAAACACGCAAGGTATCGTCAGGAGGTCAGAGTCGGGCAGCAAACAACACGATCTGTCCCCTTCGTCATCATTCCCATGAAGGAAGGACAATTCAGAATTTGGGTCAAAGCAGCTGTTAAGGACTCATCACTCAATGATGGAGTCATGAAGATGCTGCGGGTGGTGGTAAGAGAAACACACTCTGTAATTTACCTCTTTTGTACCACATTTCGCAGGTGTAAGCAGGTATTTAAAGGCAGGTAAACCTGCTACAAAGGTGAATGACACCTTTCCCAATGCCAGAAGTGGAGTTTGCCTTTTTTTTTTCCTGGTGCATCATGTTCTACGTCACAAACCTTAATGGGTTCAGTGGGCGTGTCATCAGGGCCACATCATTAGTGAGTATTGTAGACAAGCTGCGTGACCAGGCTAGGAATTATTTGTATAATGTGTGGTAGATTTTTCTGTCTTGATCTTACCATTTGCTAAATGTTGATCTCCTTGAGGGTCTCAATCTTTGTTTATTACCGGAAGTCGCAGAACTTTAGCAAGTATAATGCTCACCATGCAGCCGGTTGCCTACACCAACTCGACCTGAGGCCTGATACTGTGTGATGTGGATATATGTGTAGCTGCTTTCAGCCCTTTGCAACCAGTTTAACCTGAGTTTTTGTATGTAGCCATTTTAATTTGTAACATATTCTGCTCTCATTAGGTGTGTCAATATCATTCCCGATAACTCCATCGGGCTCTATAAAGGCCTTCACCCCCTGCCATCAAATATGATGTTCTGAGCCACGAAGTTCGCAAAGGCCCAGCATGAATAAGATGGTCTGGGAAGGATTTCCTTTTTGTGTCACCAGCTTGTCTCGTTCTTACCATCTCATCGTTAGCTACTAGGGCTGTGCTCACTGCAGCCCTGCCACTCGTATACCTAGCTCGTTGGCTTTGCCTCTGGCACACAATGAATCCTGGGATAGGTTTGGCTGGAGAAGGATTCAACCATTAGATCCCAAATGCAGCCCAATTGGGACACAGCTTTTGTGTCATTAGAAACTACAATTCTACAATGCAGTCCTCATTTTCTTATTTCATAAAATGCAAAAGTTACTGCTGTTCACACATATAGCTGTCAGTGGCCAAATACTGATGATGACTAGTGATTTACTGAATGGGGAACAAACAGCGATCTCCTGTGGTAAAGTAACTTTGGCGAAGCAGAAATCTTTTAGGACTTTACTTTGACTTCAAATGCAAACTGTATCAGCCCTTTCAAAATGCTAAATCAACTGAGAAGAAGAATCAGACCAATAAAGATTGAATATTAACTTTTTTAGAAACACGCTCTGTGTTTTATTGTTAACCAGCATAATAAATACTTAAAAAGTAGTTGTGATTTTTAATGTGTGTTTCTGCTGGGGTTTTTTTCTAGCCAGAAGATGTTCTGGTTAAACAGAAACAGATTATGACACTAGATCCCTCTAAGAAAGGTGTCGGTGAGTTTACCACATAAACAGCTGCATTTGATAGTAATGTAATAATATTGTGTTTTTATTATTCCTTGAATTCATCCTGTTTCTCTCTTCAGGAGGTAAAGAAGAGATAATTATCAACAGTGGAATCCCGAGGAAAGATTTGGTTCCAAACACACCCACTAGCACACAGATTTCTGTGACAGGTGGGATTATGGTACATTTGGACATGACGCGTATCGCATGCCCGTAAAATGAATTCATGTTTATTTGCACGTTTCCTCCTGTTGATTAAAAGTGCTTTGGTTTTTCTGTTGGTGTTTGTGCCTGCAGGGATGGAAAACATTGCTTCACTGGTAGAGAACGCAATTAGTGGGCAGTCGATGGGTAGCCTTATCTACCAGCCTTCAGGCTCCGGAGAGCAGAACATGATCCACATGACCTTACCACTCATTGCAACCACTTATTTGGACAAAACCAACCAGTGGGAGGCTGTGGGCTTTCAGAAACGAAATGCAGCCCTCCAGCATATCACGACAGGTAAGATAACTCAGATGTATTTACTCGGGCATACCTAATTTCACTGTGGCTGAAGTGGTATCAAAACAAAACGAGACACGGACTTCCGGTTGGTGAGTAGAATGGAGTAGTCGTGTTTTTTCAGGCTCCCGCCACACAGTTTCCATTTTGACCATAAGTCAATATAAATGATCTCAACTTAGTGACAACTAAACACCAAACAGCACCCAAACAAGTTTTTTGCCCAACAACATGTCGTCCAGACCAAGCAAGCCGTCGAAAAAGTCAGAACAAGTAGCCCAAGCGCACACTACTATGGACAATGCTACGTTAGCAAACATGCTACCGGAGCTAAGAGCAGACCTGCTAACCAAACTGGACTCACTAGCTGAACGATTTTAAAACAAGCTGGCGGCAAATGTTAGATGGGATACAATCCACGGTAACCAACCATGAACAGCGAATCTCTGATTTGGAATCTGGGCTGAACCAGCTGCAGTTCTTGGAAGCAAAGGTAGCCTCTATTGCTGAAAATAATGCAAAGCTGAAAGCCAAGCTAACTGACCTGGAGGGGAGAAGCAGACGGTGCAACGTACGTCTCATAGGTGTGCCTGAAGCAGTCCAGGGTTCATGGCCAACGTCTTTCTTCTCTAGTTTTCTGATGGAAGTGCTGGGGAAAGATGTGCTTCCTTCGCCCCCAGAGCTCGATAGAGCTCATCGCGCACTCAAACCCAAACCAGCAGCGGGGGAAAAACCTAGAGCCGTGATCATCTGTTTTCACAAGTTTCAGACGTTGTCATTCGCCCTGCCCATAAAAAAAGAGGCTAACTTAAATATGACGGCAAGCCAGTCTATATATATATATGAGGATTACTGCCCTGAAGTGCTGGACCAGCGTTCAGAGTATAAAGAGTTCATGTGCCAGCCCTACGTTCTCAAACTCAAGCCGTCATTGTTGTACCCAGCGAGGCTTTTTATCAAGGCTGAAGATGGGAGCAGACGGCATCTCACGTCAGTGAAAGAAGCACAGCAACTTTTGGATGCATTACCAGAAGCGTTAGAAGACTGATGCAAGTTAAAGCATTTGAGTTGTCAATAGCCTATCCTAAGCACATGTCATTGAATGGAGCAGGTATGCAATTGCGTGTTAACAGAACAAATATGGCTGTTGGTGTGTTAGTGTTAAAAGATGCCAAAATTATTTGTAGTTGCATAGAAAATAAGTGTGGCTCACTGTTTTAATTTCACCCCTTCTGGGTGGAACTGCTACATTGTACTGCTATAGCCTATGTTGTTATCATACCTTTTGAGCCCTTAGGTGCGTGGCACAGTATGAGTTGTCTGACTGAAATGTGGCGACGCCGGCAAGCTAGTTCTGGCAAGCAACTCGAGCTGCGCTGCGCCAATCATGTTACATACATCATGTGACATACATCATGTGACATACCTCAATCTCCACAACCATCTATAATACACACCCACCTATTTAACCATAGAGACTTTTTCCATCAACCCCTCTTGCTCGCACTGCTGCTGCAGTATTGCTACCTGTTGCTTCAGCGTCTCAGCAGTTGACCAAGTGACCGTTGTTCCTCCGTGGGTCGTTGTCTCTCAATCCGAGTGCTTCCTCCTCCGAAGAAGAAGTTAAATTCAGGCTCGGTCCTTCGAGTTTCACTACGTGTGAATCGGACCACAGCGTCTGCGCCATGACTCCCGCAGGCCCCAAGTGCGCACCACATCCTGGAGGAGCTGCGCACGTGAAGCATTTAATTCATCGGGTCTGAGCCACGGGTAAGTTTCAACTACTTCTTGACTAAAGGCGGCTCCGCGAGGCCGAACAAATGCTGGTGGCAGCGTCGCTGACGGTTTCTTCCCGGGGCCTCCCTGCTCCACCAACAACTCCCTCACCTCGGGATGTTGTCCCACGGAGGCAGAGGAAGCACGCCAGGATCCGCGGGGGCTTTCAACCTGTCTCCTCTGCTGAACAAAGTCTGCACTGAACGTTATGAATGAAACAATTCAGTCTCGAATCACACGCCCTCTTCCCTGCACGTGATGTAAACAACACTGGCGCGCCGGCTCTTCGTTTAGTACTTCCTGGTACTTCACTTCAGCAGGATTATGGGAGCTGTAGTCCCATCTCCAGCCATGGGAATTGAATTCTAACAGGTAATCTGTTTTGTTATTCTGGAAACATTCAATTATATGAATATAATATATATATGTGGGTAGAGTGGTCGTCCTCCAACTAAGGTTGGTGGTTCAATCCTCAGTCTTCCCATCTGCATGCCAAAGTGTTGAAGATGTTGAACGCACTGATTGTAAATTACTTACATATATGACTTTCTTATATGACTTCTGGCATGCAATGGTGTCGCAACGGACGAGCCATGTGCTATATTTGCTATATCACTATCAGGTAGACATCTAGAAAATGAGTTTTTATCAGTGGCATATATTCAGTTATTGAAAAATCGAATGTTATTAAAATTATGGTCTGATAGAACTGGATTGCGCGGAAGTACTGTTAAATGTTCAATTCCAACACCGTACGATAATACCAGGTCAAGTGTGTGGTTACAACAATGAGTAGGTTCGTGTACACACTGACTGAAACCAATTGAGTCTGGTATCGAAATAAATGCTACGCTAAGGCTATCTTTATTATTGTCAACATAAATGGTCATGATGGTCTTTGATTGGACTAGGTTTGATTAAAAACTCAGGGAATTCCATTGAAAATTCGGTATAAGCGCCTAGAGCACCGTAAACTACAGCAAATATGATTGGCTGTTGGTGTTTCCTGGATTGGCGTGGAAGACTAAGAACAAGACATTCAAATGAGTTATAGCTGAGTTTAGGTTTGGATTAATTGATAGACCGGAGATAAAAATAGCAGCAACTCCACCTCCTTGCCGAATTCTCTGGGAACGTGGGAATTTATATTCATTTAGATTTACATATTCAACAGGATGCAGCCACGTCTCAGTGAGGGACAATAAATCTGTGTTGTAATCGGAGACGAAAATAGCCTAAGTTGACAGTGATCTAATGTTTAAAAGACCACATTTAAAAGTCTTAGTTTCCTGTGTAGCTTCAGAGGTTGTGTTAATTTGTATGAGATTTTTGTGTGGAGTTCTCGCTCTGTTATTGTTTAATTTCAATAATTAAATCGGATGGTGGACAGACACAATCTCTATGGGGATGTGTGACTGATCCTGAGGGAGCGCAGAGAAGTGTTTAGCACTGCAGCTCTGCTTCCTGGTCCCAACTCTGGGTTGTCATGTTATCCCCTCTCTGCCCTCTTTGGTATCCCACACAACAACATCTTAACGGCTGAGGCAATACATTCTATGGCCTTTTGCACTCTGTTGGCTAGGCGCTGTCACTGTAGTCACTGTAAATTGTAAAATTTGGAAAAACGTGAACATTAAACAGTATCTCTTTTATGGTCGATGCTCAATAAACATACTAGTAAAAGAAAAAAAAAAACGAGACACAACATGCTACATCTCTAGTTTAGCAGACAGAGGCAAGATGTGACATATAAATTCTGCTGCAGACATCAAGGGTTGTTTGCAGCATATCGACACAAGAATTGTCTCTTATAACTAAATTCTCTGTTGACATCATTGTCAGTTTCTTCTACATACATGGCACAGCTTTTCCATCCTGAAATATCAGTACTCTCTTTCTCATTTTGTGTCTCTTGCGTGTAAGAAGCGTCATCAACCCACCCACATGCTTGCAGTGAATCCTGCCGATGATTTCTTGCTCACAATGGCTCATTTTAACTTTATCCAGAGCCTTTATTCAGAGGCTGGTAGGAGAAACTGTGGAGCCTCTCACTCTGACATTTGCATTCTCACATACAGCCCCCCCCCCCCCCCCCCCCCCGAGAACGTCAAGGGATTATCATGAATTAAGTTCATGTCTGAAAGCAGCTTTACTAAATACAACACATAGACACATACACAACTAAGGTTTTCACCCGTTTTTTACAAACAAAACTGCCATCAGATATATTCAGTAAAAGCATTGTGTGTTTTGTTTGTGTCCAGGCTACAACAACGAGCTTGCTTTCCGTAAACCTGATGGCTCTTTTGCTGTGTTCGTCAATCACCAAAGTAGCTCTTGGTGAGGCATCATAACATCTATGATCTCATACGTAAACATCCTCTAATATGTAATGTAATGTCTGCAAATATATATTCTACTATACTATGAGAGGGTGTAATTTCATTGGCAAATTTATAGAACTAAACAATTCCCCCTCTCCCCTCTCTAAGGCTGACAGCGTACGTTACCAAGGTGTTCGCCATGGCCAACAGTCTGGTGGCAGTGCAGAGCTACGTGATCTGTGACGCTGTGAAGTTCCTGATTCTCAACGCGCAGCAACCTGACGGCGTGTTCAGAGAAGTCGGAAGGGTGATCCATGGAGAGATGTTGGTGCGTACACAAATTTTCATCAACATTACAAATTATATCCCCATATACAAATATAATTAAATTTGGGCATATGCGTGTGTGTAGGGTGATGTGCTTGGCTCCGATTCAGATGCCTCCATGACGGCCTTCATCCTCATCGCCATGCAGGAGTCACGGACTATATGTGCTGCCACTGTTAGTGTGAGTACCGGCTATCTTGTATTTTCTTAATTTTCTCACTTCTCATTATGAAACCATTGGCTGAGCCCTTATTTACTACTGCCACTCTTGTCAACCGTCTCTTACTCTTGAACAGCACATACAGTTACAATAATACTTGCAGCAGATTTGCTGCTCAAAAAAGTACATTTACTTTGATACTGTAGTGAAGTTTATTATTAAGTAGATTCATTTTCAGGTACTTTTCACTTTTAGAGTCAGGGTTACCACATAATATACGTATCAGCAATACCTGTACTTTCTACTCCTTTCAATGCAGTGTGTAACATGTTGTATTATAGTGATTCCCCTCATCCTCTTTTTTTTCCTCTCCTTATGCCCAGAATCTTCCAGGCAGTGTAGACAAAGCGGTGCAGTACCTGGAGAGGCGTTTGGCCAGCCTAACCAACCCATATGCTGTTGCCATGACATCGTACGCCTTGGCCAACGAAGAAAAACTGAACCGAGAAGTCCTCTTCAAGTTCGCTTCTCCAGGTGCTGCCACACAACAATATTATATGTATGTGTACAAGCAAATATAAAACACATCCACAATTAATTAGAGCCCCAACAACATTGATATTATGGGAAGATTTAAGCCAATAATATAACACACACGTCTGCCAAATCCCAACAGTCCCATTCTGACTGCATTTAAGTTCATTAGATCCAGATTTGTATTTGCATCTTCACCAAATTATAATGACTGAAGACTATTAGTCCCCTAAAAAGTCTGATTGGTTTCATCAAGATCCATGGATTATTTCCTGAAATATCAACAAATATGTCCAAGTCAAAAAAAAAACCTCAATCCCCCGATCCAACTCTGTATGGAGGACCATACATGACTTAAGTATAAATAAATAAATAAATAAATGTATAAATAAATACAGAAATAAATAAATAAATAAATGAAATAAATGAAATAAATGAAATAAATGAAAATAAATAAATTAATACAGAATTAATAAATAAATACGTTAATAACAACAGAAATGTCTAAATAAATGTCTTAAATATATTTGCACATTTATTTATTTATTCCCTGATTTATTTTTCGATTTCAGTGTGCTTATGCTAATGAGAAAGGCGGGCCTAACCGCAGTCTCATGCAGGATTGGTCACAGGAGTGTAATGATCTGTGTGTAATCTCTGAGCAGACGTGACCAGAGAAACTCTGTGTTTCCACTGTTTCCACTGTTCTAAGTCACTGAGCGGCTGCTTCACGGTACCGAGCTCAAGTCTCACGCCGGGTTCACACCAGACGCGGAAGCGACGCCGATGCGAGGCGTGAGCGCTAATCCCTAGCGCGCCAGCGCTTGCCTGTTCACACCGGGCACGGTGGCGACGCCGAAGCGCCGCTGTTATCAGCCTGCAGTAAAAACGGCATTTAATAATTTTTTCAAGCTTTTTTTTTTTTCATGTCCCCTGGGGGGCTCCGTAATGCCCCGCCCCTTATTTCATTTTTAGGCAAAAGTAGATATTCTTAGTCACTGAAGTTTGTCACAAGTTCTTCTTTGTATTAAAAAGTTGCTTTGTCTGTTTTCCCCCCCTCAGACCGGTCCCACTGGCCTGTAGTTAAGGGACATATTTACACACTGGAGGCCACAGCTTATGCTCTTTTGGCTCTGGTCAAGGTCGGGGTAAGCATGTCCCACTTACAGTATGTGTGTTTGACCAGCCTGTCGAGATACACACAATAACAGTCACAAGCCATGCCTCCTCATTAAAAGGCTGGAGGGATTATTAGACTAGTGCAGTGCCTGTTCTGAAATAACTATTTGAATGGGCTGTTGGCCTGTGCTAATGCTGGTTGCAATTTTCTTATACAGTAAAAAACATTTTTTACCATTGATAATCGATTACTTGTATCAGGCGAGCGCCAAGTCTCTGCAAGGAAGAGTTGCCACGATAAAAAAACTATTTACATGGTGGGCTACTGAAACCCCAACCGAAACTGATGCTCGTTCACAGATACTTCAACCCTTTCTCCCCCTCTGTTGATTAAGGCCTTCGAAGAAGCCCGACCTATTGTGAGATGGTTCAACCAACAGCAGAAGGTGGGCGGAGGATTTGGATCAACTCAGGTAACAAAGCATTCTCTCCATATGCACCTCTAGCTAGTTATCACGCATTTGAATTGTCATTCATTCATTCAACCTTTACTTTAGCCCGGGTACGTTTAGGTTGATACCTCATTTACAAAATAGCTGAGTACAAAAAATTTACAAAATTACAGTTCATGAAACGTTATTCAAAGCAAATGAATCATTTAAAACAAATGAATCATCTAAACCAAGAAAAGCTTGAAGTAAAATAAGATTAGATTGACAACTTAAATTGCCCCAAGGATTAAATTGAGTTGAACTTAAGATCTTTCTTTATGTTGTGTAAATGAATCTGGTCCTATGAACAATATCTTTGGTTTTTAAAAGTGTTATTTTCTCCCCCTTGCTCTTTCTCTATCTCCAGGCTACCATCATAGTGTACCAGGCAGTAGCAGAGTACTGGGCCAGTGCTAATGAACCAGTATACGATCTGAATGTGGATATCTTGTTGCCGGGCAGGGCAAAGCCTGAAAAGTTTAACTTCAACCGGGGAAACAGCTCTACCACAAGAACATTTAAAGTGAGTACATACTCACACACACAAACTTGCATGTTGCTTATCTTTTTGTTTCTTCTGCTGATCCAGTGTGTTCTTGTGTGTATTTTATATCCTCAGATCAATGATATAAACCAGGATGTGAAAGTGACTGCCACAGGATCAGGAGAAGCAACAGTGACAGTAAGTAAAATGCTTGTCTTTTGTTCTTCGCTCTATCATCTGCTGTGTATCTGTTATTTATTGATCCCAGATCCGACCAGATACATTTTTAACCTAGTGTCAACAAAGTTTGTATGACAAAAGCCAATTTATGTGATATTTTCTGTGTGACAGATGGTGTCGCTGTATTATGCTCTACCTAAAGAGAAGGATAGCGACTGTCAGAATTTCAACATGTCAGTGCAGCTCATCCAAGGTAATTAGCCTGTCTCTTCATTTTTATTTGTTGTGATCATTTGTCATTTTCTCTGTTTGTCTCCTTGTATGCGTCTATTTTGTTTGTGTAACTGCAAGCTGTGTTTTTCCTGCTGAGTCGCCATCATTCTGCCAAGAGAGGATTTAATGCTTGTGTGTTATCTTGCTTTTCCAGACAAAATGGATGCAGATGAGATGATATACAAGCTGAAAATAGAGGTTTTGTAAGTACAGTAATGAAACAATACTGACTGAAGTGTTTTTCATATTAGTTTAACCGTCTTGTTTCATTGAACATTGTACATTTCCTACACAGATATAAGGACAAGGAGCAAGATGCAAGCATGTCAATCTTGGATATTGGTTTGCTGACTGGCTTCACCGTCAACACTAATGACTTGGACTTAGTAAGAGCTTTTACAGATACACACATACCCACCTATAGCCAATGTGAGAAAGGACATATTTAATGGTTTTGAAAGGTGTCTGACAAGGTTTGTTTGTGTGTGTAGTTGTCTAAAGGACGTGCCCGCACTATTTCAAAATATGAGATGAACACTGTCCTGTCAGAAAGAGGCTCACTGATCATCTACCTGGACAAGGTGAGACACAAGCCTTTCTTCTCACTTTCCCCTTTTTCTCTAGACCTTGTTCGGTCTCTACCTCACATGTGCTATAATTTCTCCGCAGGTTTCTCACACACGACAAGAGGAGATCACATTTAGGATTCACCAGACGATGAAAGTGGGCGTCTTACAGCCAGCCACTGTTTCTGTCTATGAATATTATGACCGTAAGCCTCAAACACACTTAGGATGACACTCAGTAGAGTACTTACCTTCCCCAAGGCCTAACAGTCGCAATAATTCAATCAAGCTGCACCAAATTGCACACACTCCAAAAACTGTCCTATCAAGTGTTTAATGTTGATCTTCACTGATGTAAGCCACTTCATATTTATTTTCCATTGCAGAAAGACATTGTGTGAAATTCTATCATCCAGAGAGGAAAGCTGGACAGCTACTGAAGCTCTGCAGAAACGATGAGTGCACATGTGCCGAAGGTAAACAGGGTGGTGTCTCTTTGAAGACAAAAGCCATCCATACATCCATCCACTGTCTATACCCCTCATCCTTTGAGGGTCACGGGGGGGAAGCTGGAGCAAATCCTTGCTGACATTGGGCGGAGGCAGGGTACACCTTGGAAAAATCAGGGGCCAACATACAGAGACAACAACCGTTCACACTCATATTCACACCTACAATCTCCTGCTTAACTTTCAACTGTTGCAGGAAGCTACAGCAACTGAAGAAATCTCACCCAAACACGGGGAGAACATGCAGAGACATGCTCAACACATGACACTAATGTAGTGCTTTCATCATCCTCCATTGTCTGTTACCTGCAGCTTTTTAGTATCTCACCTCATTAAATTTAGGTGAAGATTAAATGAGTTGGAAGGAGGTGGTCGTGGAAAGTGGCTCACAGTAAATCTCCAGAAGCTGATGTCTCCGGTCGATGCATCCATACACCAACACATGTTCTCAATTAATCAAGTCATCACTGGTGTATGTACTTTGTGCTTATTGTTTATTTCCAGAGAACTGCAGTATGCAGAAGAAGGGAAAGATCAGCAATGATCTGCGCACAGAAAAATCTTGTGTGACTACTCCTACCAGCAAAATAGATTTCGGTAAGATTGTCTACACTTGAGTTGAGATTTGTTTAAGACTCAACATATTGTGGGTTTGTGTAAGTGATTGATTGTTAAATAATCAAATATGTGAGGTAACAATCTTCATCTTGTCTGTTCTCAGTGTATAAAGTGAGACTGGAGAACTTCACAGACGGTTTGTCTACTGACATTTACACAATGAGGGTATTGAAGGTGATCAAAGAAGGTAGGTATTTAGCTCCTCTGTGAACCATCAGAAACTTTAATCACCTTGTTTTTTATTCAATATATTTCTAAGGCCAATTCACAGAAGGTTGGCACCAAGGTGCAAAACCAGGATATTGTCTTTTCTACATTGTTTGCATTGATCTGTTGTTTTGGTTTCTGATTTTTTTGTAACGTCCTGTCACCATCACCTATGTGGGCTGTCTGCCTATACTTCATTTTGATTAGTTTGTAGACAGACCTGTTGTCAGTTTGGCAGGTGGAGAAGTGAATGAACCAGTTGATTTCATTATTTTCGTTGCCACAGGTATATCCTTATGGTATTACTAGCAGCATTACAAACTTCAGGCACGATATTATTGGTACTAGAGACTGCAAGCATTCCTGCAATCAGCTTGCACTTCTTTGTCTGTCCTCTTTTCTTTAATGTCGTCTCAACTTTGACAAAAACTTTTGCCTTCGTGTTTTTTCCGTGGTCTGCATGTCTGACCTCACAACCAACACATGAGGTGCTCTCTCATCTTGCTGTCTTACCAAATTAGCGCGTTCACCCTGCTGTCATGTTTTCAACACTGCTGAGAAGAGCCTTGTAAAACCAGTGTCTACTGCTTAGTCATTTGCCCTGGAAGTGAATACAGATTGAATCCATTCCCATTGCAGACAAAAGCCAGATATTAGTGAATTTTAAGGTTCTTTTTGACCAGTTGAAAAGGGCTCTTTTTTTCTGCATTGGTGTTTCTGTAGGAACACAGAGCAATAATTGCCCATTTAAAGAAAGCATATTTATTTAGATTTGTGCAGAAGGGCACATGAAAAGATTGATTTCTGTTTGCAAGTAGAAAACTACCCCTAGCAGCAGGCCAACTTAGCTTGCATCGCCAGACGAAAAAACAGTGGGGGTACAGCCCAGGACCCGCATGTAGACCGCCAAAATGCCTCACTATTCATTGATTTTCTACATCTCCTTCTCTCATTTATTTCAATAGCACAAAGTTTCGACGTGGGACCTGAGGGGGAAAAGCGCACATTCCTGAGTTATCCACACTGCAGGCAGTCTTTAAATCTGGGTGAAGACAAAACGTACCTCATCATGGGCACGTCACAAGATATTCACAGAGACGATCAACATCAATTGTAAGTTTCTTTGTGTTTAAACAACTGCAGCTCCCATCTGCTGTTTCAGCACATTTTTCGACATCATGTTCCATGATATTCTCACATGGTATTTCACTCTGCTCTCCACAGGTATCAGTACGTGCTCGGGGAAAGAACCTGGATCGAGTACTGGCCAACAGACGCCGAGTGTCAAGTCCAGGAGCACAGACCAACGTGTTTGGGCTTAGAGGAGATGGTCCAGATGTATAAGCTCTATGGATGTCCGCAGTAGCGTAACACAAGAGAAAACGCTTTCTTTTTTAAATCATTTTTATTTGCTGCTGTGAGATGTGAAGGATTTAAACCTTAATACCTGCATTGTGTTGATTAAAATGTAATGGTCTTAATCTCATTGTCAGTGTCTTTTTCAATCAAACTCTGCTCCTGCTTTGATGTGGAATTTAAGACAACTCACACACTATGGATCAATTAATATTTGCAGCAGTAATAACAGACAGTTTTACTGTAACTGAAATGCTGTACTTCTACTGGCTAAATTGGTAAACAAGAAAATATGGTCAAACAAATACTGTGAATAAAAAAGCAATGGGAATGTGATGCAGCAGCCTCTCACAAAATTTAAATTAACATTAATTTGGTGATTCAATTGTTGGACAAGTATTAAGGTGACCAAGGTGAGTCTGTGTTGATGGCATCCCAAGCATATGTGGTTCCTCTAATCAAAACGTTTTCTGTCCTTACTAACTTACACCATTTAAGGCCTATTTAATTCCCTGGTGAGGAAATAAAACCTCAGACTGAGTGATCAATTTAATGATATCAAAGTATTTATTTAATGGTCAAGAAACAATTTACAGAGAATAGATTTGAACACAAACAGAGTTACTAAGCAAACACTTGGCCAAGCGGGACAGAATCCTCAACACCACTGCAGGTATCAAGGATCTGACAAAGGGCAAAATGAGATGTGCCAGCTTTTATGCACAGCTCAAGGGTTCACGTCTATGGAGGACCATACATGACTTAAGTATAAATAAATGTATAAATGTGGGGGGCGGAGTCGACCAATCCTGCATGAGACTGCGGTTGGTCCGCCTTTCTCATTAAAATAAGGACACGAAATCGAAAAAATAAATAAATCAGGGAATAAATAAATGTGCAGATATATTTAAGACATTTATTTAGACATTTCTGTTGTTATTAACTGATGTATTAATTTATTTCTGTATTAATTAATTCATTTCCTTTTTTATTTATTTCTGTATTTATTATTACATTTTTATTTATTCATACTTAAGTCATGTATGGTCCTCCATACACGTCATCCTTCGATATCATGCAGGCAGGACGTGTCCAGTGGTCAGACTTTGTCAGAGTAGGGGCAAAATGCCCCCCTCCCTCCTGAGTGTATAGATACAGAGCAGACAATCCAATAGTCACATGGACGTTTAGGCTCAAACTAACTAACATTTCCTGATATCAGGCAGAAGCAAGCATTAAGTATAATTTATGTAATGTTTTTTCAGGTAAATCCAACTGAACTTTGAGCCTAGCTGTCAGGACAGGAGGATCTGTTACATTTCAGACGAGGACAGTTAGATTATTCAATAATTTCCATGACACTTGGCAGAGGGGGATTACACAACGATGTTAACTCTATTTGTCTATTAGTTTATGGAGATATTAATACAAATGTGCATATATATGAATATTATCCTAATATATATAGCATTATATACAGTATTTCTTTACATTACACATACACTACAAACTTGCATGGTGAATTTTCACAATAAGACGCATACAAGTGGCATAATAAAAGCAGGATTTGAAGGACATGTGTCATATTATTCCACACAAGCTATCATTACTATAAGCTAACATTTACTATTATTAGTTATTTTTCTTATTATTATTCATTTACTAGTTATTAGTCTAACTGCCTCATGTCTAGCAGTCTGATTTGAGGTTCTGGAGGGATCATAGTGCAGCTAGGGTCGAGGCATGTGGTGCTACATATTGGTTAGTTTCCACGTTTCTCTCTTGATGTGATGCCCTATGCCACAGGAAAAGTCCAGAGTGATGATGAAATGCTGCATTGATCGTGTGTTGGATTTTAATCAAGATAATCAATAGGTAACTCATTGCATTTAAAGTCCATGCGAAAGCGGAGGATCCTCATCTAAGACAATTTTGGGATTTGTTTGTGTTTTTGCTATTTGAGCTAAAATAACAATAATATGAATAAAATGATAAACACTACGAATAACAATATTAATTATAATTATAATTTATAGGAATAATATGAATAATGATATAAAGTTCTCCTGAAGGAGGATATATAGTTGAAACTTGAAAAATAGCTTATTTTTCAATTCCAGTCTTTTAACAGAGTCTGAGGATAATGGAAATATTTTCTGGTTGTGGAAATAAGGTCCTCTGTGACTATCATTCAAATACTTGATAAGACGCGCATGGTTCTGGACAAAAACATACTTTGACCTGTTGTTTAACAAACGAACTGTAGGAGGCAGCAGCACGCAACGACGGAGCGGGTGTGCTCGCGGAAACAAAGACGGCGAAGAAAAGAAGGAGTCAGTGACGTCTTTCCGCCGTCAGTGGAGCTGCCGCGGGTAATGTAGGTGATGTCAAAGAGAGAGAAGAAGAACTAAAGTTTAACTAACGCACCCGAAGACAGACAACGCATCAGCGTGCGAAACTACCCGGGAACGCAGCAATCCGTTCGCGCAGCAGCTTAGCCGTCTAGTTTCCAGCTCCGCCATGGCCAAGGTGCAAGTGCTTAACGTTGCTGTGCTGGACAACCCGAGCCCGTTTGGAAACCCGTTCCAGTTTGAAATAACGTTCGAGTGCATGGAGGATTTGCCAGAAGGTGGGCTATGTGTTCAGTCTGCGTATAATACCAATTTACTGAGAATGAGTGATGCTAGCTGTTGAATACCCGATAGCATTCTGCTAACTTGGGAACGTATGTGCTTTTCCCGCGTGAAGAACTGAGCGGCCTGTCATTTAGATCGGTGATGACGGCATGATTAGCTGTCCTCTTTGCTCGTTTTTTGCGTTTCTTTTGACGAGTTGTTAAAATTTTGGCGCTGGCGGGTTTGTGCTCAGCGGCCCGCCCACTGCTCGCAGAGATTGGCTCAGTGACGTACTTCCGAGTTCTTTCCGTTAAGCTGATAGGTCGAGCGCGTAAAGTTTCTGTAGCAACAAACAAGCTGAACGAGTTGCCGCGAACCGCCGAATGACAACAGGGAAGCAGCCAGTAGAACCAGAGACAAATTGAAGAAGAAGTGTCATCAGCCTGGAGCTACTACACCGATAATTACTAATAAGTGACTTTATTTATATAGTTTTAAAATACACGTTTAAAAAGTGGCCTAAAAAAGAGAGAGAAAGCTGTGGAGCCCTGCCTCCCTCTGTCTCTAGTTGCCTCGGGTACAGAGAGCAACAGCTGCTTAGAAGCACAATGGATGAGAGGGTCTGATGTGGGAAGCGGTGCCATTCAGTGTTTTTAAAAGCTAAAAATAGAAAATCCACAAGGGTAACCAGTGCAATTCTGCCAGAATGGGTGTGATGGGGTCATATTTTCGACTTCTTGAGAGAACACTTGCTCCTGTGTTTTTCCTTGTTGGGCGACAAGCTAAATGTTTCAGTTTATTGCTAGTTTAGATCAGTGTAAATCACAGTGCCAAGAGCTGCACTAGTTACACTTGTCAGTGTGATCTATAAGAGCAGGTGTGAATTTGTTTGTTATATTCTGTTATGGTATTTTGACTAGAATTGGACCTTTTTATTACCAATATTTTGAGATGATTACATTAAATATGAAAAACCTTCAGATACAATTTCCCCTTACATATACGATAACAAAACCTGGACTCTGCATATAGGCGGTTACAGAGTACCGAGTCATTACAAGTGCATTAAAAAATATAACAACTAATGTAATGTATTTTAACAGCTAAATGCTGCCAGCCCTGTGTGGAAGTGGTTATTGCTATGGTTGTTCTATGGCCTGGCTCAGGTTAAACCACCTGAAAAACAAATGCATACAGAGAATGAATGCCATGGAACTTATTGTCTAGTTTGACATTTCAGATACTGGAATTGTCATCAGAAATCTCTCTGCTCAATACGACAATCAAATTCCCAATAAGTAGTCTGAGAGAACAAATTAAGAAATAGAATACCCACGTCTCCTGTGTGTGATATTCCCTACAAATTGAGCTATTCCTTCTCACTGTTGTCCTTTATGGCTGTCAGACCTGGAGTGGAAAATCATCTATGTTGGTTCAGCTGAGAGCGAAGAATATGACCAGGTCCTAGACTCTGTTCTTGTTGGCCCGGTACCGGCTGGCAGACACATGTTTGTCTTTCAGGTGAGTAAGCTGTGGTGTTTGTAAATGCACTAATAGTTGGGTAACTTTAGAACTTGATCTAATAGTTTGTTTCTCTTTGTCTTCCATGTTGGTCCCCTCAGGCTGACGCCCCAAACACAGGGCTGATTCCAGAGAGTGACGCTGTAGGAGTGACAGTGGCCCTCATAACCTGCACCTACCGTGGACAGGAGTTCATTCGAATTGGTTACTATGTCAACAATGAATACACAGACCCTGAACTAAGAGAAAACCCACCCCTCAAACCAGACTATACTCAGGTAACACACGCACAGATTTCAGTTGCTGTCTATAACGTGAGTGCTTCTGAAATCTCAATCTCGAAATGTGGGATCTCTGTGCACGATTATTAGTTATTTTAAATTTGTCTGCAACACTGTGTTTTTATTGGTGCTACTGCTGCCTCCTCTGGCTAATTTTCCCTTGAAGTGCCTGAGCTGCCGAAAGTATAAACAGTATGTGGGCCATTCTTGTGAAATAGGTCCATCGAGCTGTACAGTGATCTCTGCTTCCCTCTGGTGTTCTCAATTAGGTATTGCAGGCAACTGCACTATTAAAAACAACTATAACAATTTATCTTTCTATTTTTTATTTTCTCTTTATTCTAAAAGAAGTAGCAGGGCAGGTCATATTTAGGTTCATCATTATAGCACTGTTTTGAATATATATATTAATCCATGATAATGATGGCTCCTGGTAACATTAGTTTTTCATTTAATCTTTCCTTTCTTGTCCTAATAACATGATGATTTCATTTAACAGCAATCCACTGATGCCTGTATTTAGATTTTCCTCCTCCAGAAAGTCAGAATCAAATTCATGTATAGACTACACCATCCTAAGTTAGATTTTTAGATTCACATTTGGTTTTATCCAATGGCCGAACCTTACTCTGTTGAATTAGGGTACTGCATTAGCCCTGGACCCATAAGTCAATGAATGAATTGATTGGTTATTTTTCAAATATGTATAACGTCTTTTATACGTTAATGGTTTTAAGAACAATTGCAAGATATTCCCTAGTTGTAGATTCTCAGACATGTGATTAGAAATTTTACCTTAAGGATTTGTAGTGTCACATTGGGCCTCATGATATTTAACTGACTAATCAATTCACCATTAAAACAATAAACAGATAATTGAATTTGAAAACAATTACTTACTACCTTACACTGCTTAACTGTGAGCGTAAATCTTAGAGATGAAACCAAAGTGTCTTTATCGCCCCCTGGTAGCTGGCTGAGACTGACTCGCAATTGGTCTATCGCATGTATCACGTTAATTCTGCGGATCAATATCCCAGATCGCCACTACGCAGCCTCTGGCACAAGATGGCAGCATTTGAAACCAGGATATTTAATTAGGTGTAAAGATGTAATGTGTGAGGATGGTAAAAAAAATCCTCAACAAGTAGGGTCTGAAAGGCCCGATGAAAATGTTGAGTTGTGTAAGATCTATTGTTAAACTAATTTCGATACCTAACCCGAAGCTTTCATCCTTTCAGCTCCAGAGGAATATTTTAGCCTCCAATCCTCGTGTCACCCGCTTCCATATCAACTGGGAGGGCTTGGCGGACAAGATGGAGGACAACGAGAACGTGGACCCATCCCCCAACATCGGCGGCATGCTCCCTCCTTCCTGTATATCAGGAAAGATGCCCCCTCTTGGACTAATGCCAGACAACTCCATGGACTGCATGTAAATATCATCAGTTCGATATAACGGACATGAAGCTCTTATTTTCTGTAACTCACCAACAGCGCAAACGCACATATTTGGACAAGGAGGCCATTGATGTATCTACGTGACGTGTGGACATTATAAGGAAGAACAGACATGTCAGTGGGAACCCTTTTTTATATCACTTACACATTTGCATCTTGGATATTTAACAACAGTTTTCCTTCATAACAAGCAATGCCATATCATTATTTTTTTTTACCATATCTGTCTTGCATCGTGTAATATCTGAGCCAGAGACATTTTGAGTCATCAGGGTGTGGTGATTTTATAACAGGAATGTTGTGTCCTCACAGCCGCAGTGATGTGCAAGTCATACTCCTTCACGGATGTTGACCTGTTTGGTCCCCTTTTACCCATGTTATGTGCAGCCCTGTATACTGTATGTCAGAATAGGTGTAGCTCTGTCTGCTTATAGAAAACAATGCTTTGTTCTGTATGTTTGTGTCATCTCATGTAAATCAATAGGGTCTGGAGAAAACCAATCTTAGTTTTGTAATATGGGCCATTTTCAGGGGTGTGTTGCAATGAGCAGCTTTACTTGCAGTTAGCCCGACAGCTGGTGCAGAGTGCAACCTTTTACTTAAAACTGCTGCTTTGAAAAGCAACTCTTAACATGATACATAAGGGGTCTGTCTGCAGAAAACATGTAGGTAAAGGAGATACAGATACCACATTGCAGTAAAATTGCTTTGAAAATTAAGGCTCACTGTAAATAATGTTTACCAAGTGCTTATTTCGTCTTCAAGATAAGAAGACTTTTTTTTTTGTACTTACCATATAATCTGCCTCAGTATTTGTTATAACAGTGATGGTATTAATAAAAATTGTTTTTTGTGGACCTTGTGCACCTTTTATCTTAATCACCATAGCTTACACTGCTGCTTTCCTTCTTCACTAGTGAAGACGGAATCTCAGCAGCAGCAGAGAGACTCTGTGCTAGTGTGTGTGAGCGTGCATCATCCCATTCTAACCCCCTCCCCTCTGCCACCTTTCTTTTTTCCAGTTTCATTCATAAAATGCAGCAGCAGCATCACTTCACCATTTTCACTCTAGCCTCAAGTTGCTAGGCAACTGCAGAACCATAGGGAGGGAGGGCTGTCTGCTCTCACCTATTTTATCTCCTCTTAGTTGAAGGGACCAACTCCTCCATCCATCCCTCTGTTATCTCTGTATGCTTCTCCCATGTGTGCACTGTTTAATCATACTCTGTGACTGGTTAGACACAACGGCCAGGTAAAAGCACTGCAGTCTGGGGATTGTAAAAAAATGTATTGGGTGACAGAATCCATTAACTCCTGGTTGACTGGAAAGATTGTGGAGACCATTATGGACAAAAAAGGGACTTGTACGTTAGCTTCGGATCAAGTCAAAGACCGGATTTCTGACCAGGCCCATCACCAAAGTCTGCCTACTACTGGAGGCAGCGGATCACTGACTGACGCAAACTGACTTTTGACCCCTTGACTTTGTTCCTGAACACTTGACTTTGATTAATCACTCTTTCCTTGGACAACGTATATCGGATTACAAATAATGAAAGAAAATATATTTACATACTATGTTGATTGTTATGTCAAATTTGTAATTATTATTTGAAACATAATAATAAGGGGCCGGAATAGTAGGGGCCAAAATGCATATTTGGTCTGTTTGTTTATTGTTTATTTTGAAAGGTTAGTCACACTGTTTTGGATCATGTCACTTCCGTTTGATTGACACATGGGTGTGGCTTAATCTATATACCTGGGCAGTCAGATCAGCGGAGGGGGGGGGGGGGGGGAGAAAGGGGGTAAGTGGCGCACCTGATTATATTTTCTGTTTACCGTCGTTGTCGTCGTCGTCTTCATCGTCAAACAACCATGTTTTCATTCATCAATTGTCATTCGGTCTGCAGCAATAAAATGCTCAAACTATATTCATCACCGGACTTGGATTCATTGTACGACGCGTAACAGCCTGGAGCCCACTTAAGCCTCTTAGCGGCCTTTTATAGGAAAACGGACGCTATACCTTCCCTCTCATAACTGCCTGGGGTTGTGCTCAAGCTTCTAACATGAGGATATGCGCTTTGTCTTTGTTTATTAACACTCTAATTCAAACACGTTTTCATTCTGGGCTGCTGGTTTTTTTTACATTTTGCAGACCGTGTGTGACGATTAAAACAAACAATTGACCCAACACAGTCATCACTAGAGCTTTTGAGAATAAACTGAGATTACCAAATATGAGTAATTTGGACGTTTTTTTATGTTAGAAAACAGGTGGTAGTATTATCTGACCATTTCATTTAAAAGATTGAATCCTTATCGGAATTGATATTATGCCTGTGAAATTGTGCATTTTGAGCATGATGACATGGGCCCTTTGGCGTCTGATGCCCTCAACCCTGTAGGTGATGCAAGAGTTGGGAGAGGATGATGCTGCAGGATAAGGATTGTGACTTGAAAAGGATGTTGTCACATACACACACACAAAGTATTAATATAAAATAAGAGAATCCTTTATGAGTCACATAATGAGAATATTTGCAAATGATGTGGATATGGATATATCTTCATCCTGACTCATGACATATGATGATCAATATGCTGATGCTAGATATATATATAGACTAAGGAGGCACTAAGATAAGATTTAATGCACCCTTTTGTACATTGTTTCATTTCAGTTTATGTTAAACGGACATTGACATCACATTTCCCTGAATAAAAACACAAGCCTGCACTTTACCTCTTTAGGGGCATTTTGTATTTGTCAGTAAAAAAATTATGATGCATCAGTATGTGATCCTCTTGCAATAAATCAACTATCACTGTATCATGATATTATCGTTATAACGGACTATTTATTGAGCATCATATCGACTTGCCCTGTGAATCCCAGCCCTACACTGTATACAGGTGTATATAAATATGACTGTGTACGTTTATTTTCTTCATCCATCAAGGATCGTAAATAGCGACTCGTCTTTTATTATTTCCATTGAGTGAATCATTTCACACCGCATCACATCCCTCCGCGCGCGCGTCTATCTGCGATCTGTTTAGAAAACCTGCCACCCAGCCAGACCGCGCCGCGCGTGCGTGCGTTCACAATCTGACCAACATTTCTAAAAATAGCTCGCGGCTGACGTCACTCAGCCAAACGTGTATCAGTCGCTCGGCGGCGGTGATGAGGAGGGGGGGGGGGGACTTTTTTCTTCTTCTTCTTTTTGGGTTAGGGAGGGGGCGCGCATTCCTGTCAGCCAATCACAATCCTTGCCTCCACTGAGGTTCCCACGGTTCGACCGCTTTGAGCCAATACAGAACAGGGACCACGAGAAAGTGGGCGCGCACGTCGTCAGGAGGAAAATAGTCGGTGACGCTCCCCTCGCTCGGTTTTAATAGGGCGGTTGGACCCTGCCGGTTTTTTTCTTTTGCAAACAGCCAATCAGAGTGCACTCTGCCACAGAAGCAGCGAATCAGAGGCCTGGCTTCCCGCTGTCAATCAACCCCCTCCCACCGTAGATGTCAGAGTGGGCGGGACGTGCGCTCGGCTGTAGTTCCGTCATCCCGCCTGTCTGCGAGGCTTCAGGGGCCGATGTTGATCTGGACCAACTCCCGCTGCTGCCGGACCCCGCCGAAGCTTCCTCTTTTATAAGGCTGACGAAAATCGGCAGCTTCTCGGTTGAGAACATCGCGCCCCCGCCCAACGGTGGTTTTTTGGGGGGGCTGGGGGAGAGGTGGGGAGCCGGGGGGTGGGGGGGCTTCGCTCGGCGGGGGCTACAAGGAGGTACAGGAGGAGACTGGATCTTCCGCGTCCAGGCCAACTGCGACGGAGCTCGGCCTGACGGTCCGGCGAAGCCCCAGCACCGGGGGGACCGCAGCGACAGCTCCCCGTGGCTGTTACGCTCGACATCGTTGGCGGTTGCTGGTGACACCGTGGAGGGAGCCGGCCAAGCCCGCAGCGCGTTCGCGTCTCCGCCGTGGTACCGCATCTGCAGCTGTCAGGCTACCACCGACAAGGAGCTCGGAGTTAGCGGCTCGGTACAGCTGGATCTAAGAAAACGCATTTCGGACCTTTGATCGAGATAAGACCGACTTGAGGAGGCGGCGAGGCGGCCGGAAAGCCACGGATCGCCAGTTGTCCAGTTGTCATCATGGGCAACGCGCCCACGGCCAGGAAGGGCAACGAGATGGAAAGCGGTGGGTACCTCCGCCAGCACACATGGCTGCCGGGCAGTACCTGCTCTGCTCCGGCCCCATGACACGAGCAGAGACGGTGTGATCCGACAGGCTGTGGTAGCTTCACACAACAACACACACACACCGTCCGTCACAGGCCCATTCCTGCTCGGCACTCCATGAAGATCCCGCTTGTGCCAGCTCCCAAGAACGTACATCATATATATTTAAATCCACACTCACACATGAATGAATGAATGAATATGTGAGTATGGTTCAGCTGTGGATCTATTTGATCTGATTCATGTGGATGCTGAGGCAGGATGGAGCAGGATGTAGTGGTGTGTCCTCTGTTCAGATTCACTGTATGAGCTGTGGACACAGAAATGCTGTTGTAAATTACCCTGATCTTGTTTGGTGGAGCCATGTATGTCTGCAGGTCGGTCTGAGCTGGTCTCAGTGCGCCTGCTGTGGTCCAGTGGGAGGGTCACAGTTATGGTATGAGAGCATGTCAATGTAAAGGAGTGACCTGCGTTCGTTTCCTTATTGGAGTGAGGCTTATTACTATATATATATATATATTACTTACTGTAAGGTCAGCCTGGGTTGTAGCTGGCTGGCCCGAATACCCATTCACACAGATACATGTTTGAAATATCTTGAAAGACAGCATTAGATGTGGTTTAAGTGCGTAATCCAGTGTCATAGTGTTTGTACATTTTCCTCAGCCATATCTTTTTTTCAGGGACATGAAGCCTTGCCATGTTTGGAGAAAATGATAGGAACCAAGAGCACATACACGGCCAAGGCCCAACTGTCCCCCTATGACACCTCATTTATACTCACTTGATCCAGATTTTTATTTGGATCTGCACAACATTTCACAGACATATATATAGCAATCCTCTTAACATTTCAGGTTTTAAAACTTGAAGATGCACAAACATATACTTTGTGAACTCAACAAAGAAAATAGAGTTTCTTGTTAAGAAAGTACAAATTCCTTTATCATCTTTTTAAGCAAAAAAAGTTAACTTCCCATTATGCATCCTTCCACCAAGTTGTGTGGTAACCGCTCCAGTACCTTGAGTGTAATCTTGCTGACAAACCAACCAGTGTAACGCGGGTTAAAACATAACTTCCTTGCCTGATGTAAACATTTAAAGTCAAGCTTAAATGTTAACAAACACTTTATACCTGTGACCGGTGCATTTGCTTCCTTTAATTTGGTTTCCCTTCGCCATGAAATGATAATCCTCCAATTTTAGTCTTTTAATTGCACAAGGTTTGAGGACAAATAATAGACAGATTGCAGAAGACAATGTTTTAAGAAGAGCAGGATCGTGTTTGACACGATCCTGCTCTTCTTCACTAGATTTCACTAGTGTGTGATCATCTAATTGTACGAATTGTTGTTTTCTTTACCCTAGAATCGCGCTTTATATTTAAATAATCTAGTTACATCAGGAGCGGGTCCTCTCTACAGAGACCAACATGTTTTTTAACAGTAATTCCAAGCTGGACAAACTAAACACCTTTTGAGTTGAATAACAACTGAAGACTGCCACAGTTTATCTTCCAGGGTGAGGGTGAGGTGAGGGCTATTCAGCTGCAGCATGTAACTTCACCCATAGTGGTCACTATAGTCTACACACTGCCGCTTCAAATGAGCACAAGAAAGCTTAATGTAGAGCAATATTTACAGAACAGGACAGTTCTGGTGGCTGAAGGTGAATAATCTGCGTGTTTGGCACCTTCTTGCATTTCATCCTTGGCCCCTTACACCTTTGGTATTCACATCCGTGCTGAGAGATCCGATAACAAGTGGCCAGCTCTAAGTACGTCTGTTCACACCTGGCAATAAAATTCATCCTGATTGGGTCTCCTGTGACTTGTGATCAGATCTCACTTCCTTCCCCATGCAATTTAACACAAATTACATTTTTGTTAGTTAAGACCTAACGATGTTGTTATGAGCCAGTCTGAGTTTCCAGGTAAAACAAAGAAGTACGTTCGATTCGTAGTGAAACTGTACTCAGGGGACGTCAGCTGAGTAGGAGGTCCTTCCTATGTGGCCCAGGACGGATTTGTGTTCACACTGCTAAAGGAATGTGGACGCAAGTGGCCCAGTGCACCTCCGAATGTGATGTGATCTGATCTGAGTTCATGCACACCTTTACTTAGAGCTGTCCGCTTGTGATAGGATCACAAAAAACACATGTTAAAACCAGGTGTCTTGCTCTAATGTTTTGCACTTTCTTTCTGTGTTGTATTTATTGAATCTGGAAAGGATCAAAAAAGAAGAACATGCATTTGAAACATGTATTCTTAAAACGTGTAGACAGCCTTATCTGGACTGTATAAGTACAAATGATTTCAGAAGTTATATATTTTGTATTTGCCGTATCACTCTTTTCACACATCACTAAAGCTTCTGGTTTTGTCCTCCACAGTCAAGGAGTTCCTTGCTAAAGCCAAAGAGGACTTCCTCAAGAAGTGGGAGAGTCCTGCACAGGTTAGTGTTATGATATGACATTTCATCAACGTTACATATATTTGACTCTATTAAAATGACCTTTTTTGATATGTATTGAAAAAAAAGCTGTAGTCTTTCTGTTCTCCTATGTGTCACCAAAGTTATATAGTTTATATGTGGGATGCTCTCCTTATTATTATTTGCATTATATTAATAATAATGCAATAATGCATATTATTCACTCATCATCAGTGGAATTTCACTTGCATTTATATTTATTTAAAATTAAAATTCCTCTCACCTGATACCTGAGAGGAATGTCGCACATCTCTTTGGAACATTTTAAATAATTTGGATGATGACATAATGCAAGTGGTTTGTAAAATATGTGGAATGATGGTTTCTATTTTTATTTTGCCTGTAATTATTTTATCCATCATTTCAGATCAACGATACAGTTAATGTAAATACATTTAGAAATTGATCCTTGATGATAATCAGCCGTGTCATCCAGTTATTAAAAAATAGATGGAGGTTTTTTGTGCTTCCACACATAAACAAACTAAAGATTTTAGACTATTAAAAGGACAGATGATGTGTATCAGTATCCTTCACATTATACAGTATATACTACTTTCTCCTTCTCTCTATCTTTCTTTTACAAAACTATTAAACTATACTTGAATCTAATTGACTTATTAAAGCATTTTTCAGATAAATAAATATACTTTTTCTTTGAACTTTGAGTAGATCTCAGTGATCAGCATTTTACAGTAAGATTTGCACACACCAAAATATGCACAAAATAAACAAACACCCAAAGAAAAGAGAAATTATAGTAATGAGTCAAGTCTATTTATATAGCTCATTTAAAACATCCACATTTGACCAAAGTGCTGAACAGGCTTAAAATATGAAAATATAAAAATATGTATAAAAACAGAGAATTAATAGAAAGTACAACAAGCAATAAAATGTTAAAGCTCCTATATATTTGAGAATTTAAATGACTTCCCACACCACAAACCCCACCATCCTATTTTCACAAAAACCAACTAACGCTTTTTGTTTCGTGCGTTCAGAACACTGCTGGCCTGGAGCAGTTTGAGAGGTTGAAAACCCTGGGCACGGGCTCGTTTGGCCGCGTTATGCTGGTGAAACACAAAGAAACGGGACAGCATTATGCCATGAAGATCCTAAACAAGCAGAAGGTCAGTCTGGGTTGGGGGGTCGTGAGGGTCATGGTGGAGTGCTTATAAATGTGTCTGAAGAGCACTCTCAGTTACTGTTTGCACAGGCCGCTCATAGAAAAAATGATCATGTCATTGATGTGGAAATTCTTACAAAGCCTGAGACATGTATGGAAATCGAGAGAAGGCCTGGACCTCATTGTGCTAGAGGTACAAAAAGACAACGAATTTCAGGTGCATTTCTTAGTTTTTCTCTATGAACCTTTTTACACCTGCTTATGAAAATATGCTTATCACATGCCAAGCATAGTCATTTTAGCTAATTTGGAATAAAACTCTACCTGATCCCTTTAATATTTAGAGATTAGATAAATATTACTAATTGGATAATCCAGTGAATGTATTACCAAAAATATTTTTGATGACATTTGTGACGAAAAGTTATGTAAATCTAAATCTTGCCATAAAGCTGCTGCATAAAGCTACATGTCATTGTGAGCATGAGGTGTTTATGTGTACTTATATTTGCTTGGGTCTTCATCTTCTTTTGGAATCCTATTTTAGAAAACGGTATTGCCACATCAGTTCTTTACATTTATGTTCATACAGAAGCTCTGCACCTCCTGTAGTGGAACAGGATGAGAGCAGCTGATGTCATTGAGCATTTTTGAGACCACCTGCTCAGACTGTGTAGTTTATCTCTTATCTCTCCTTTTACAGCCCCTCTGTAGCCTAATTACACTGACAACACTTGTTTGTCAGATTTCAAAAAGTGGAAAAATAAGTTTGTAAAGCTTCACTTATTTCCTGAGTTTCTGCCTGTGTTAGCAATGTTTTTGTCCAAGGTGAAACGTTTGAAGCAGTAGTGCCAGTTAAAAACTATATCATTTGAATTTTAATGATTTGCCGGCCATGCAATATATATAATGCTATACACTGAAAGTCAATTATTGAGGCTGCTGTGATCTTAAGGAGGAAAACTAAGCTTTCAGCTCTAAGTTTCTATTGGAATATAACAGAGACAAATTGTATTAGCTAGTGTTAACAGGCCCCTTAAATTCTGGACCAGTTCTAAAACTGTTGAAGATGCATATATAATGTTGATTCCCGACTGAATCTGAATCCACATAAACTCAGCTGGACATTAGTGGTAGTAACAAGATATCAGAAGACATCTACGCTTCGAAACATCATTACTTTCTCTCTTTTTTGCAAGATACATATGGTCACTCTCTCTCTTCCTCTCTCTTTCTCCCTCTCTCTTCCTCAGGTGGTGAAGCTCAAACAGATAGAGCATACTCTGAATGAGAAAAGGATTCTTCAGGCTGTCAGCTTTCCTTTTCTGGTGCGGTTAGACCACTCATTCAAGGTATGCTAAATTTTCATTGAAAATAATTAATATAGTAAATGGCACACCAAGTTGTCTCTAAAGGAGTGAGCAGTGTATCATGAGTGTGCAGAAGCAGAGAACCAGTGCCACGTTCAACTGCTGACTCATGATTCAGCCCATGAACTGGCCATCATGATATTATGTCATCGTCTGTGTTGTTGTGAGTTGCCCCAAGTAAGAGATACACAATTTGACAAGGGCTGGACAATAAAACAATATGAATAATTATTGCATAATTTTCATCATTAAAAATATATTGCACATCAGTGTTAATTTTGGCAGCTATTTTTGATTTAATCTTAGTCTTAGTCTTTTGACGAAAATGCATTTTAGTTTTAGTCACGTTTAGTCATTTTTATCCTTCTTAGTTTTAGTTTAGTTTTAGTCGACCAAAATAAATTACATTTTAGTCTAGTTTTAGTCGACGAAAACTAATTACATTTTAGTCTAGTTTTAGTCACATTTAATAGCCACATTAAACTCCTTTTCTATAAAAACATATAGCTGGAGCCTAATAGCTCAAAAAAATATATTTAGTTTTAAATGTGAAAACAAAAAGTGAGAGCAGGTCAGACTGGAGGCGGACAAAGAAACTGCAGCTCGGTAGAAACCAACTGCAGCTTCTGCTCTGATCAAGAAGCTGAGGCGCTGATCTCTGATCAGCAGAGACCAGAGAAACTCTGTGTTTTCACTGTTTCCATAGTTAAGAAGCAGTGAGTCACTGAGAGGCTTCCTTCACGTGTACTAGCTCTGATCTTGTGTCTCTGAGCGAGTGCGCGTGGCGGGGGGCGGAGCCTCGGGACCGGTGCGCTATCTGGGAGGACACACACACACACACACACACACACAGACTCACTCGCCCGCTCCTGATTCTTCATGACGGCCTGATACGATGATGTTAAAAAAATGATTGTGACTTAGTCAACCACCAACATTTTTTTTTTTCTCGTATCGTCTCGTCAACGAAAGTTAAAAATAGATTTAGTCATAGTTTTTATTTTCAAAGATCCGTTTTCGTTACGTCTTCGTCTCGTCTTCGTCATGGAAAAAGGGTCGTTAACGAATATATTTCAACATCGTTTTCGTCAACGAAATTAACACTGTTGCACATTCATTATATATCGATATAATGCCTATACGTTGTCTAAACACAATGAGGAGATTTGAGACTTTGAAAATGTTTTGCTGTTTGTTATTCTTTGCTCATAAAGAAGAGTTTAAAACCTTAACCTTTTACCCAGGAGCAAATATCAACTTGAAACAAATGATAATGTAATATTTATCATGATAATTAAACCATAACACACACACAGGAAAATTAACAGGAAAAAGAATAACAATGCCAAGATTCGTGTCATTTATGTATTCATACACTTCAGTATATAGCGTAATAAATGTACTCTGAGGATGAGGGTGGGAGAATCCTGGTTAGTTTTAGAACCTGATAGGTTTTTTTATTCTTTTATTCTGAAAATTCCCACAGAAGGTAGTCGAGCAGTGAGGATGATTTTGTCCTCTCATGTCTTGAAAAATCCAATACTGTCAGGAACATGGAGAATTTCATCACACCCAAGTCTGTTTCAGGTCGGGAGTGGTCCAGTTTAATACACTGCCAGCACTGAGGCCACAGATAAAGAACAACAAACAACAGATGTGAAAAACGTAGCAAATCAAACCTGTTCCGAAAACTTGAATCAAGGACAAGAGTCTTGATTTTGGTGTGTAAACATGATTGACACAACGTGAGGTACTTATTTTTAAAAGTGCAACAAAAATACAGACATGGTGTGGATAGACCTTAACTCCAATCATCATTGACAATTAAACCTATTAAGAGTAATAAGTGATAAACAAATACAGAGTGAACTGAGCTTAGCTGCAGCACACAGGCGCAGTGAACTAAAGAAAAACAACATTTGTCTTCTTTGGCTTCTTACTCTCATCTTCCTTCTTTGACAGTGGCTGCTTGTGCTTGAACAGACTTACTCTGCTGATGGCCATGCTCCAATGAAGTCCTTATTTGGGTTAAGCTGTTGAGATGCACCATGGACACCTCAAATAAACCTATTAACAGAATATTCCCGTCTACGTGTGGCGTCCAGCACACAGATAGCACAGTCAACAACACACGTCACATGAACTGAGCGCGACAAGTGCGTTAAGAATTAAATCCTCCTTGATGATGCAAAGCTCGGGTTATTGAGCTCCACTTAAAGAAAATATGATTTTTGGAAATTGAACATGCCCTTGGATGGTGCATGGCCTTAATTCAAGCTTTTAAATGGTAATAACTGTAGTAAAGCAGGAGATTCATTTCCACTTACCAAAATGACCAGTTTCTATGTCGTCCGCTTGCTCATCCCTTGTGTGTGTATCTGATTAAATGCATGTGTGTACGTGAGTGAGTGAGCGAGTGTCACTAACAGGTCCTCTGTCTTCCCCCAGGACAACACCAACCTCTACATGGTGATGGAATATGTGCCGGGTGGAGAGATGTTCTCCCATCTACGGAGAATTGGCAGATTTAGGTTAGTGCCTGTACGCAGCGAGTTTTACTGCACCAAAGCATTTTATAGTCACATACAGAAGGAAACATGGTGACCTGTGTACTCTCACGTCAACTGTGTTCTCCTCTACTCTACTCTCTTTTTTTATTCTAACTTTTTCTCTCAATTCAGAGTTGGAATTGGACTTTGTTTTATTTATCACTGTTCTGTACTACACACTCTGCTAAACCACCCTCTGTCTATCTTCCTATGATTTTGTGTGTGTGTCTACACGTACAGTGAACCTCATGCTCGGTTCTACGCTGCTCAGATCGTCCTGACCTTTGAATATCTGCACGCTTTGGACCTGATCTACAGAGACCTGAAACCTGAGAACCTGCTCATAGACCAACAGGGCTACATCCAGGTAAAAAGGTTTATTTCGCTATTTCTATATAAATCCCTGTCGGTAGCAACATGCATACATGTATTAAGGAACTCACAAGGCCTGAACGAACAATTTTATTTCAGTAAGAGTTCGCAGGTTGATGCTAAACAGTGGCAGCCACTTTTCTGACATACCTGTGGCTTTTGAGATTTCAGGCTTGCTCCATACCCCCCTGATATGTCAGTCTACAGCCATTCACCCCCCCCACCTGAATTCTCCACTATTCAATTATCTGCTCATGGTTTCATTCAACCAAACCTTGAGAGAACTTTGACGCTTCATTTGACAGTTGGACGGAGCTTTTAACTTCAGTGCTGCTGCAGTTGAATTTCATGTTTAGTAGTCCTGCCATCACTCTCCACTAAGTCTTTATTTAAGTGTCTTAAAAATCAATAGCCACATCTGCATGCATCTATGGCTGTGTTGTGAATTCACAATCACCTGTGTTTGCTGAATGGTTTGCGGAGTGGGGCTGCCGTCCTGTAGCACAGGTTCTGTTTCCATCTAGTGGTCAACAGTGTAACGACAACTAGTGGAAAGATGCATTCTTGCCACTGTCTGTCTGTCTGTCTGTCTGTCCTTCCTTCACATGGTTAAACTCGGCCAGGCGTCCTGAGAGTATCATTTCTCATATGTTCTTTCTCTTCCTCATTCCCTCCTCCTTGTGGATGCTTTCCTCTCCCAGGTGACAGATTTTGGCTTTGCCAAACGTGTAAAGGGCCGGACCTGGACACTGTGTGGCACCCCAGAATATCTGGCCCCAGAGATTATTCTCAGCAAAGTGAGTTACCACTGTTCCCCTTTAAACTTGGAGTGGGAGTCAATCATCTTTCCTTTCACATTCACTCATTAAGCACTTGAACAAAATGTGACAATTAATTTAAGCAAATTTGAAAGCAAACTGAATAGCTGAATAAATACTGGGATTACTGGGTTGTGCAAATTATTTATTTAATTCGACTTGTTGATTTCACAAAGTATCACTACTCTAATACTGCCTATGATTGGGCATATTAGATTAGATTAGATTCAACTTTATTGTCATTGCACAGTACAAGTACTTAAACAACGAAATGCAGTTTAGCGTACAAAAAAAGGAGTTAAAGTGCAGAGTATTGTGCATATATGAAATGTAAATAAATAAGATATGTACAGTAGCAAATATATATTGAATAATACAGTATTGACTGGTATTGTATGATATAAAAACTATGAGCAGTAATAAAGGAAATAGTACAGTATTAACAGGTATTGTATGATATAATAACTTTAAGCAAGATAAATATATACAAATATATTAATATGAATATACTATAGGCAGGATAATACAGTATCATATCATATCATAGCAAAGCAGCTGAACCTTTCGATGGGATGCAGGTTGGGCTGGATAAATAATATACAGTAAAATAGTAGCTAGACGTGAATCAGGATCAATAAAACTAAAAGATGTTTTAGGAAAATCTTGAAAACGTTTCTCTAACTGTCTTCTCTCCACCAGGGGTATAACAAGGCAGTGGACTGGTGGGCGCTGGGCGTGCTCGTTTATGAGATGGCAGCAGGATACCCCCCCTTCTTTGCTGACCAGCCCATTCAGATCTATGAAAAAATCGTATCAGGGAAGGTGAGTTTGAACACAGTAATGTTGGCCATGCTGCCTTCTCTCCTCTTGTACTCTGCTGATTGCTCTGATGCTATTCTGTCCTGTAACACAAACAAGTATTTTAACAAAATAACACCTTTAAGTCAGTATCAGTTGTATTTTGTTTATCTCAGTCTAGTTTGGCTTCAGTTTGATTTTTATGACAACTGAGGGATCCTCAGGTTCTCTTTCATGTTTGGAAGGGGAGGGTGAGGTGAGGGGTATTTAGCTGCAATATGCAGCTTAACCACTAGATATCACTAGATCCTACACACTGAACAGTTAATTGATTTTTTCTTTTTACAGCACTTTCTTTAAATCATCGTGGTTTGTAAGAATTTATAAAACACAGGAAAATCTGTTCCTTTGTGACTGAGGTTTCTACCTGTCTAATACTCACTGGTGTCACAAAGTGAAAAACATTACAGAGTGTATAAAGCAGGTGTTAGAATATTATTGTGTTTTATCAATTAGGAATTTTTTTTACTAGTATATTTGAAAAGTCACATGATCATCTCACATCTCTAATCTGACACTGTGTCCCTCCTCTCGCTTTCTGTCTCAGGTTCGTTTCCCATCTCACTTCAGTTCAGACCTGAAGGACCTTCTGAGGAATCTACTACAGGTGAAACTTAGATATATAACCTGCCGTCAGACATGCGCTGAACTCCAGAAATCCTCAGGAGTTTCTCCACAGGGGCTGTTTGTTTGAACACAAATATCTGTTGTTGGAGTTTCTGCAGATTTTTTCCATCTGGTCCCTGGTTATAAAGTCCGCAGAAACTCTGGAGGAGCCGATTATAGAACACAGCAGGAGGTCTGAGTAGTTCATGTGTGAAAGAAAACCTCTGGAGAAAGTCCAGACCCAACTCTCTGGAGTTCCTCCTGAATCTATATATATATATACCTCCACCAAGGCCTAATAGTGCCCTTAAATTTAATCAAGCATCAAACCAAACTGTCTTTCACTCCCCTTAATATGCCCAATAATTGTTTATATCAAGATCAATGAATCATTTCCTGGGAATATGGTAAAGCTCTATCTCGCAATCTTAAAAAAGTGACCAGAAAAATCCTGGATCTCCCAAGTACATTTTGTCTGCACCCATGTCAAAATGTACTTGGTTCAAATTGTCTTGTGTCCCATTCTTTCATGGAAATCTTGGCAGTAGTTTTAGTCTAATCTGCTAGAAACCCCACAAAACAAATGGACAGTGACAAAAACATAACCTTGGTGAAGGTAGCAAAGACCTCAGCCAATTTGATGATGAATTTTCTGTTTTCAGAATTAAATCTAATGTAAAAGTGAGGAAAACGTTCTGGTGTTGTCTTTCAGGTTGATCTCACAAAACGTTACGGGAACCTCAAGAACGGGGTCAACGACATCAAGGGACACAAGTGGTTTGCGACCACCGACTGGATTGCCATCTTCCAGAAAAAGGTACCATTATACTTTGCATTTTCTCAGTGTGGATGAGAGCTCGCCTCAGTTATCTTTCCTTTTTAAAGCGGCTGTTTTTGACCTTGTTCAGGTGGAAGCTCCCTTCGTCCCCAAGTTCAAAGGACCAGGTGACACCAGCAACTTCGACGACTACGAGGAGGAGGAGATCCGCGTCTCCTTCACTGAGAAATGTGCCAAGGAGTTTGCTGAGTTCTAGAGTTAAAAGAGCGACAGAGGAAGAGAGAAAGGAAGTAGGGAGAGTCACAGGTAGGCTGGTCAAGTGGGAGACCTGGGGAGAGAGCCCTGTCTCCTGTCCAATCACAAGCACCAGCTACAAAAAAGAGGGGAAAATGGGATAGAGAATGGGAAAAAGAACCAGGAGACTGATAACCAGCAGTGTTGCCTTTTCTGTTGCTGTTTTTGTTGTACTTTATTTATTATTCTGTCTTATTTATGAATCCCTTTATAATGAACGTGTGCTTCAGATTCATGGGTGTCGGGACCCTCACTTAATTAGAGTTGCCTCCACACAAGGCCCCCCCCCCCCCCCCCCCCTCTTTTATCATTTCCTTCATCGTTTGTTCACTTCTGCACCAGAACATAGAGACATCAGTCTGTTCCAACCTCCAGTCTCTAAGTCATGACATAAAGCCAATCAAGTCTTGTACAAGCCGAAGTCTCAGTCTGCACAAAGGTTTCTTCAATTTAAAACCGACTTCTCACCCGCACTTTGCGTTCATAGCGGGACGAGCATGCTAATAAGTCAATTTAAAGGCGTCTCACACACGTATGCACTTTCAGCTTAAATGACTATATGTTTGGAAGTTTAGGTTTAATTTTCCTGTAAGATGTAATCATGGCGCCTCTCAAATCATAGACAACATACTTTTACTGTATGTCTGTGGTATGATGAGCCAATAAAGAAGCAATCAGCAATGGGTCATCAGCTCAAAGTCATTGTAGATGACACCTAAGGGGGAAAAAGTATTGAATTTCAGTGTAACCCCATATTTATTTCTTGTCATTGTTAGCATAGCCCGGCCTTGTGCACATGTACAGCACTCAACTTTTAAATGTTATTAGATTCTAGTGGCTCTAATGATGTCATGTCACGCTAACAAACGAGGGAATAACGAGAAGGGAACATCATGGAAAATATCTCAGTTTTATCTGTGTTTCTGAGGAACACTGTTACATAATGGTATCTCAGGTTTGAACATATCACTCAATAGACATCCTATCAAGGCAAGTCGTCAGGATCAGAAGGTTAAGAAGGCGTGCTTCCGTCGTTCGTTCTCCCCCTTCCAGAAGAATTGCTTTTGCTAACGTTAATGACTCTGTTTGGTCTTGAAGGCAATTGCTGTCTCTGCTCAGAGCTACTAGTCAAGTTGATTGTGCATGTGGAATCAACAATTTGACCCTTTGTCATTTCTAAATGAACGAGACCATGTGAGGCAGACTACCTCAAACTGCTTCTGGTCAACACAACTCTTTGACCAGTCATTGGTGGCGCTGTGGATAGTGTGCTTTGGCTCTATGGTCTTCTATAGAAACTTGTGTTTATTTTCATCTCCCCCAGCTGCCACCCCTCCTCCTTTCGGACTACACTCAATGTGACAGTCTTAACCCCTTTTCCACTGGTCAATAAGTCCACTCACACCTGCTAACATCTGGCTTTTGCCTGCAATGAGGAAACAATCTGCAGTTAATCCCGGATCAAACAACTCTCCGCTCCGGTCAGCAGTGTTGGAAACGTGACACCCAGGTGAACGCGCTAATTTGGCAAGATAGCGATGCGAGAGTGCCTCTGTGTGTTTGGGACGTTAAATATGTGAGAAAATTGAAAGGCAATCTCCTCTACTGGCAATGGGAAAAGAGATAATTGTGTTTTTTGTTAATTTACCCACGTTTCAAAAAACCTGTGTATACCCACTAATTTTGTTGTAAAGACGTATTATATGTTACAGCAACTCTGTGTTGAAAACATGCGTAGGTTTTGCTTTGTTTCATTTTTTCATGTGGTGATGAAGTAAAGAGGACTTGGTAATCCGTTGAACTAGGTTAGGAGAAGGCAGAGCAGCTGCAGCATATCCTAGCTAATGTGCTGAGAATTAACTAAAAATGTTCCTAGTGCACAGTGTGGAACCGGCTATTTAAGTACACGACACATAGCACTTCAGGTGTACAGCATCTCCTTAACTCCTGAACTATGACAGCAGAGGACTTAAGCAGAGCCCCAAAAAGTTGTAATTGTTGGATTCATTCATTCAGAATTTCATCTATGAGAAAGCTGTACTTTAATGTGTGACCATCATCAACACAATTGACAATAATTGATCATTTGGTTCATACAGGCCTTGTTTTACTCACTTTTTATTCACTTTTGTCTTTCCTGTCCAAACTGGTTCAGATATTGGGGGGATATTACAAGCATTTTCTCAAAGTTACACATTTGTAATGTGTAGCTATATGTATGTATCATTTGTCATTTTAATGATTTTCAATTTGCAGCTTGAGCCGAACGATCCATTCCAGATTAAATTTAGGTTTATGTAGCTCAGTTTCCATGGCTGAATTAACCTGATATTTGGGGGATGGGCCCAACTCAAAATACCAATTCTCCCATTATCTGTACATTTTGTACAGTTGTGAAATTTTTGAATATTCTATGGCCCCAGGTTCACTGATTGATTTGAACTGAAACTAATTGGGAATATGTACCATGTAAACACATATCAGCTGAATTAATAAGGGTCTTAAAAGGCCACTCCATTGAGGTCTTACTTCACTTCCATAAAATATTACGTTCGCAGCCTGTAGGCTGACACTTCTTTTTGATGTAGTGGTTAGCAATGCCGCCTTATAGCGAGGCAGTTCCTGGTTTGAATCCCAGGTTTGGCCAGGGATTTTGAGACATAGTAATGGAACGAAGCCTGCAAATCAAATAATGAAGCAAGATCCACCTTAAGACCCCTCATAATGTCAGCTGATGCCCAAGTCTGGCATATTCCCCCAACAGTTCATCAAATTCAACACCATGAGAGCAGTGAACCTGGGGCAACGGAACAAGTCAACGCGACTTGTGACCAATTGGGTCCATTACACTCCCGACGCTGTCCACCACTGTTTCACCACTTTTCATATTCCACCAAGTACAGAGGTGAAGCTGCTGCAAAAAGTATCAACCTGAAGTCAACACCATATCAGCATACACCCCTTCATTTTGTCAGCAGCTCACTTATAGGGTGTTATGGTCTGATTTACAAACCGCTCTTTGATTATTATTATTATTGTTTTTATTATTATTATTATTATTATTGTCATGACATTGTAAACCACTTGTCGAGACGTCACAATTGCTGTATTTCCTCCATGTCCAGTTCAATGTTGACTCTTTCATCATCATGGACAAAACGTTTGAAGTTATAAAACAATATTATTCTCTGTGCCGTCTGTGTTTTTTGCAGTGATACTGACTTCCTCCCTCTCGATGCAGGCACAATGCTGGTTCATACTGTCGCACTTTTTAGGGAAATAAGACCCCCCTCCCAATGTAAACCATGTTATTTCCCCCACCCCTGCCACACACATACATGCACACACGCAGACACACGCAGACACACACTGCAAATGGAAGCGTTTAAAGTCACGGGATCAGTGGCGTAAAAAAAAAACATGAAGTGTAATATTTTGCAACATTAGTATCATTCCAATAAAGTTTTACTGGTGAAATTCTACTGAACTTGTGTGTGTTTCCTGGATGTTTTGGTTTATTTGGCAGCATCAGCAGCCACACAGTCGCAGGAAAGTGAACATTATTTGATGACACCACTTTAATCAAATGTTCTGGATGGTCCAGTGTTTGTTTCCCAGAGGACAGAGGCGCCCGATGCGCAGTGGAAACAGTCATCCACACATCTGTTGGCTCTTATTTCGCCATAAGGCTTAAGAAAACCACCTCACTCGCTGTCTGATTTGTGTGTTTTTCTACATATTATAAACTGCTGCCTGATCAGATCTAGGCTGCGAACAAAGAACACGTCTCCGATGCGCTCAACGCGAACCTATTCCACCTTAAATGCCATTTGCGTCTGCGTCGTAGAACCATAGGCGCCATCTTCGGTCTACCTTAAGCGCACAATGTGGCCAACCAACGCGGGCGTACCAGCCAGGCTTCCGTCCTCATTCTCCTGCCGGGGAACGCACTCCGGCTCCAGCGTCACTTCACAGACAACCGAGGGGGAAGGAGAAGGAGACGCACCCGGGCCAAACCCCCATCCCGCACCCGCCGCAGGAGAAGATGTCCGAGCCCAATAAGTACCGAGAGTGGATCCTGGAAA
This sequence comes from Platichthys flesus, assembly GCF_949316205.1. Lineage (NCBI taxonomy): Eukaryota > Metazoa > Chordata > Actinopteri > Pleuronectiformes > Pleuronectidae > Platichthys > Platichthys flesus. The sequence goes on from NC_084949.1 coordinate 10,187,486, forward strand.
CAATCGACTCCCTCCGCTCCAGGAAAGCGCGTCCGGACCTGGAGAGGATCTGTCGAATGGTCCGGAGACGGCACGGGTCAGACCCGGACCGAACCCGGACAGAGCTGGAAAAACTGATCCAAGAGCAGACGGTGCTCAAAGTTAGCTACAAGGGCTCCATATCGTACCGGAACGCGGCCAAGGTGCAGAGGAAAAGCCGAAAGAAGAGTGAGTTTATCACGGCGGCTGTTGGCGGCGGCGGCGGCGCGGAGGCAGCAGCGAGGGAGCGGACCAAACACGACCATCTGAACAACAACGGCGACAGTGCGCACAGCTTCACCGACCAGGAGGAGGGAGAGGAGCCGGAGCCCAGCCCAGATCCCCACACCCAGACATCAGGCACGAAGCTCAAGCCTGCCTCCAGCCGAAGTAGCGGAAACGGTTGCCTCAACTGTGGCGCAACAACGGGCTGCGCTGTCGGGAGCGGCTGCAAAGAAGAGAAAGCAAGTGCACCGAGAGACAAGGGATTAGAACATCAGGCAGCGGGGGGCTGCCCGGAGCCCGGGGTCGGCCACGGAACGAGCGCGCACGGCGACGGCAGCAGGGCGACGCCGAGCAGGAGCGATGCTGTCTGCGGAGGAATGGAGCCGGGTCCGTCCGGAGCTGAGAGCCAGAACAAAACTTACAACGGGAGCGTCGGCAGCCTCCCGCAACAACAACAGAGGCAGCCCTCGCCCCTCAAGCCCAAACTTCGAGTCGGAGGAGGGGGCACCAGGTCGGCGGGGACCCACGCCAACTCCGCCGACCTGGGCGACAGGCTAGTGGCTTCTGTTCGACGCCTGTCCGAGAGGAGCCACCGAGGGGGCTCCGCCGCGGCCGCCTCTTCCACCGCCGCGACCAGAGGCCACATGAAGCCGCTCGGACTCAAGGAGATCCTGGGCTACCTGAGCAGCCAAGAGCAGCTGTCGGAGGAGAAGCTGACCCGAGGCAAAGTCAAGGTGGTCATGGAGCGAGAGGTGGCGAGAGGCAGGCTGCGCAGGACCCGCTGCGGGAACATCACTCTTCCCCTGAGGGGGATGGTGATGGTGGAGGAGCCGGCGTCGAAGAAGAATGCGTCTGCGGACAGACTTGGGAAGAGCGCACTGCAGGATAAGCAAACAACGACGAAGAAGGTGAGCTATGCTAACTTAACATGTCCAACACGTCCCACTTGTACAGAACTGAAGTGCGTGGGTTTGATGGTAGAACAATGATCCTGCAGCAGGACGCGCTCAGCCGCCCCCCATATTGTTTTTTCAGGTTAAACCTCGAAGCAAAAGTGTACAATCGTGCCTTTGTGTGAGTGCATATCTGCGGCCGTGTGTGTGTTAGTGTGTGTGGATCGGCTTCTTGCACAAAAGGTGCGGGTTATTACATCTATATGTGCAGACGGCTCCGAAGCGGCATCCCCCGGCTCCCCGGGGATAAGCGCGCACGCCATTAAAAGAGCGTCTCTGCGTTAGAGCGGGCACGGCCAGCCTGTGGTTCCGCATCTGTGCCTGTGTCCGTGATTCCTCTGCAGGAACTTCAGCCGAGCACAGCGGGATCGCCTGGGCCTGCCGCGCACTACAGTAGTAGGCGGCGACTGTCTTAAACTTGAGACGCGCCGCTGCCGCTCTCTTGCCGCGCAGCCGCGCCTCATGCTCCTACTGTTTGTGTGATTTTTGAGTTGGGACTTTGTCCTTGTAGTCATTGTTGTTGTTGTCGTCTGTCTTTAACTTGAGACGCGCCCCTGACCCCTCTCCTGCGCGCAGACCGACCGATCGCGCGTCACGTGTGTTCACGCAGATCTCAGTTTGCGTGGCTTTTGAGGCGCAGTTACAACCCTGTATTAATTGTTGTTGCTGTTATTGTTGTTGTTTTCGCCTCTCGCTAACGCCGCGTCTCCCCGTGCCCGCGCCCCATCAAATCCTTTGTATCGTTCCTGACAGCACGCTCTCCACCCTCTCTGTGGGCGCACGCTTGAGTTGCCGCTTATAGCGGTATTTCTGTTTCTGTCCAAGTGGGAGGCGATCCACACCTTCCGCCCCGAGACGGAAGCGCAAACCGTCTCTTGCATCCGCAGACCTCAAATCTGTGCTAGAGCCCATCCCGAGCAACAACTTGGATACAACTCAGGCGCTGCGCACTCACCCTCAAGCCCCCAACCCCTTTTCTGATGGAAGTTTATATGTGTTGTTGCAGCCGTCGCCCTCGTCTCCTGTACAGGAGCACGAGCCAATGGAAGCAAGCAGCGAAGAAGTGGAACGGGGAGAGAACGAGGAAGAGGAGGAGGAGGAGGATGCTGATGATCCCCGGAGTTCTGATGAGGAGGGAGGACCAACGCCTGTAGCCATGACAACCGAACCAGGGCTCACGGAGAAGCCCGCAGAAGATGCTGAGATCCAGGCAGTGTCAAAGGAGGGGAGCCCCCATCAGCAGCAACAGCACAATGACAAAGGTGTGTGTAAAGCAAGTTGTAGGTTAATTAAACACAGTCTTATGCCATTAAACTCTATTGTTTATACATTGTGAATACAAATAATACTATCCTGACTCGTGCTAATGCTTTACAGTTTTTTTTCGATTGCTTAAGCACGATTTTCAAAACAGGGCCCGGTGTTTCAAACACAAAACACAATCAGCACAACCCCACACCCAATCAGCAGAACACCTCAGATGCTTTGCTAAACGAAACACTCTTGTAAAAACTATACACTAATTTATCAAAACCAAATTTTTTTGCCATATGAAACACACACACTTCATATGACTTAATTTTGTTTGAGCCAGATACACACTGCTGTTGCTAACCTAAAACACTTTAAGCAATTCCAGTTTTCAGTGATTAGAGTTCTATAAGTGAAGTACTCTGAGAAAGTGCAAATATACAATAAATTAACCAAACACTACACAAGACCAATGCTGCAGTCCCATGAAAATTGAATATATTTCTCTCCATATCCCCAAATCAGTCAACATGTCAACATGGAGAATCACAACACAACATGTCCCAGTTTTCATGCTACTACAGGAGTGTGCATAACACTGTAAGCTCGACAAATATCAGACAAGCAGAACATTCTGTATCCAGTACAGTTTCAATGAGGGGTACCTGAGCCGGGGGCCGGAGATCCTAAACCCTCCATCACCATGCCGAGAATAACTCTTTGATTGGGTTTAGAGACGGAGAGTATGGTGGAAGGTATGGTAATGTAAACTGTGGATGGTGTTGAAACCAGTTCTGGACCAGAGCAGAGCGGTGGAATGACCCATTGTCCCAGATGACAATGGATTGCATCTGGTGCCTGTGGTTTACTACTGTGACAATGTTGTGCAATCGGTCCAAACATTTTAGAATGTGAGGTGTATTGTAAGGACCCATATTGGCGTGACGGAGGATGACCCCATTCTGTGTAGTGGCAGCACAAAAGCTGATGTTACCCCCACGTTGTCCTGGGATATTGATTATAGCCCCGTGGCCAATGATATTTCTGCCTCTCCTTCTTGCTTTTGTCAGGTTGAACCCTGCTTTATCTATGTATATGAATTCATGAATTCATGCGATTTCCTCATCCATCTGTAAAACTCTCAGAAATACAGTGAAAGACAAGATTGTGTAGTTCAGCATAGGTCTGGAATACAGTACATTTACATTATGAAAGTTGTGTGTGCAGTATGCAACATCTCACACAACATCATCACTAATGCTGCAGCCGCAGCCTTCTCCTCCTCCTTGGATTCCCCCTCTCACCCTCACTCTTATTCTTTTTTGAGCACCAGCTCCATTTTGGTTGAAAACAGGTGAACTCAGCTGCTGCATTTTTTAAGTGCTTAAACCTGATTGGTGTGTCTACAATTAAGCAACCATGTGTTTGAACACCTGATGCTGTGTTTAACCAATTGGCCCATAGGGGTGTGGTCATTTGACAGTCAGTGCTTAGGAATTGCAAGGAAGTGACATCATGATATCCTTCTGTGTCTAATGTATACAAGTGTGTTCAGTGTTTTGCAGATCACTGTGTGTATTGTTTTGCAAAAAGTGTGAAGCTGACATTGAGCTTATAGTGGTGCAGATCTGAGCCCATGTTCTGCTCATTGAGTGTAAGGTTGGATAATTGTGTAAAACTTTTGAATTTAGTGTTTATGCAATCGAAAAAAACTGTAACTAAAAGTCTTTGTGGCTGTTCAGATTCTCTGTCCCTTTCAGAATTTAACGTATTTAAGTTTTTATTTAAACTTCTAGAGTGTAGTTGTTGTTCTTGGTGGTTTACAATTGTTCTTTCCCCTCCTCTCCTGTGCGTTTAGCTGCTCTCTCCGGGGTGGATTCCCTCGTCAGGACACCGTCCCCACCTGTTCAGGGAGTTGTCGAGGTGTTGCAGTGTAGCAGTGAACGCTTGGAGGAGAGAGCTGACCTCCTGGATCAGCCACATATGGCAGCACAAGTAAGTGGAGGCCTGTGCATCTGTCCTGATGGTTTTGATTCACTATGCATTAATCAATTGAATAATCAAAATTACTACCCTCACACATTGAATGCTAAGAAATGATATGATGGCTTTATATGACTGTAATAATGCAAAATCGCTTTCTCTGAACACATAATTACTAAGTTACAACACATCATTATTATTGTGTTTAATAAGCATACAAATAAATAGATGGAAACTAGAGGTCATACCTCCATCAAGGCCCAGCAGTCCTATAATGAAACCACATTTTAATTCACTAGATCTGGATTTTCTATTACCTTCTGGGAAATAAATTCCATTTTTTTGTGCGCTTATCACACAATGTACAAAAAAGTGCAAAAAGATTCCGCGCATACAGCCTCTTCCCACCAAGAAATGTAGTAATTTGCTCAGCAGGTTTTGAGTACAAACATACAGCAAAAAAACTGGACAAAAACATTACCTCCTTGGATGAGGTAAATATTCAGCAACCTGGTAATTTTATGTCCAATAACATAAAGACTGCCTGATGATGTCGAGGTACATGCTCAAAAAACACATCTTATTTTGGTTTTGTTATCAAAAATGTTATGTTAAATGGACATTAGTTGTCTGTAAGACAAGGGTCTGTGCACCAAGTTTTTACAGAAATATGTTTGGTAGTTTTTGCGTGATCCTGCTGACTAACCAACCCACAAACAAACGGACTGACGATTTGTGTGGTCCACACACTGACGCCTTTTACATCTCGGGTACAGGCAGCCTGAACCACAGCTGATGGGGATAAACTGAAGATGAATGAGCAGTGAGCAGCTCAACAGACATAGACAGTGTGGTTTATCCAAAATTCTCCCACTGCTCCCACTGTGGGGCTGCGCTGGGGAGCTGGGGCTCTCGCAGCCAGGCTCACCGGGGGTGAGGGGGGCGGGGCACTCAAAACAGGTCAATCTGAGGAGGGCTGTTTTAGACAGGGTAAAAAGGTGCTGTTTTAAATGATCCTTGTGGTAATATATGTTACAGACATTTCATTAAGACCCCAAGGAACCATATCAACTGTGGTAAAATGGGCATTATATGTCCCCTTTAAGCCTTGAGCAGGTACATGCAACTCCATCATAGCTCCACCCAAGTTCAACCTGAGCAGACAACTGCTAGTAAATTCACTGAACTTTTTCAATTTAGTCCAACATCACTTGAATGCACAGGGCTGTCAGTGGTCCAGTTGAATTGTGGGTTATATGCAGCAGGTTTTGGCAAGCAAAGGATATCAAATAAATTTAAAAAAAAAGGCAATTACTGTTGCATTGGTTTTAATCTGTAATTCTTAATAAGGGTAATATGAGCACAGTGCTAAGGTAAATGCTAAAAAACACTAAAAACAGACAGGCTGCTTTGGACAGACTTTAAGTCTCCACTGGGTACGACTCCTCATCATTGTCAAACTCTTGCTCCCCTTCCTACCTCACACCATCATCATTGACACTGCCACAGCAGATGGTTGAAATGACTTGGTGCAGTTTTGTCACAAAGCCAAATTCCCTCATCCTTCTCTTTAGGTGGAGGCCGCGTCCTGCTGTTGTTTCAAAATGATTTGACCTCTTTCACCAGTAGTTTTTAGCTCTGACTTATTCCAGAGAATAGATATCGTCTTTGTGCCATCGTCTCATTTTTTTATCTTCATCTTTGTTTGACCGCCCTCTCTTCTCTCCAGACACAGAGCCAGCCGCAGCATGACGGGATCAACCACACCTCCTCAGGCTTCAACAGTGAGTTTGGTTTTACTTATCATTGCAAAATGTGTGAGTCTTTGTGAGCGTTTGTGTTCGGTGGTTTGCAGCGATAACAGGGAATCCCATTGAGCTTCATTTTTGACCCCCTCAGACATGAAGTGTATAACAGAGGTCGGTGTGTCGTCCTGCCTGCTCACACCCACCGCCTCCCCGAGAGACTCCGGCCTGTCTGAGGAGCTAGGGATGATTGGAGGCGTTGGCAGTGGAGGGTGAGTACAGCAGATTTACACGAGACAGTCATAGGGCTGAGGAGCATCGCATCCGACCTTGCTTGGTTTTTTGGGGTCTGTTACTAATTCCATTTTCTCTCTTTTATATTAATTGTAAACAAGTCTAACATTTTGAGCCCAATGAGTCTGAAAACCTCTGCAATGCTGTGAAGAGGATGATCTGTACTGGATAAAGAATCAGAAATTCAAATGTTTTCACTGTGTTTTGGTCAATGGATCATGGTTAATCAACATGTAGAATGTTCGCTAAGTAAAAGTCAATACAAGGTGAACATTTGTATGCCTCAGTGTTGGCAACAGCCAAAGGTCGAGGTAAATGTGATGTTACAAAAGATCTCAGGAACATTTTGAGGGAATGTTTCGTAATAACATTAGGTTGGACTAAAAGATGGTAAGATTAGATTTTGATGGTTGAATGCCAAAGGTTCAAGGACACGTTGACCACACGTTCTGAACGTGATATATCTGGAACACCCACTGGGAGTTTCATTACATCTGGCAAAAACATACCCTTTTACTTAAAGCTCAATGTCATTGTGACCTCACCAAACCCTTTTTGACTTCTGAGCACATTATCTTAAGGGTTCAGTGTGTAGAATTCAGTGACATCTAGTGGTGAAGTTGCATGTTGCAGCTGAATACCCCTCACCTCACCCTCCACTTCCAAACATGAGAGAGAACCTGTGGTAGCCTTCAGTTGGCGTAAAAACGGGCCGGCGTCCGTGGAGAGGACCCTCTCCCGATGTACAATAAAACGATTTAATATACAAGGACTATTCTTGAGTAAATAAAACAAACATTTGTACAATTAATATGAAACACACTGATGAAAACATCACTAGGATTATTTTTTATGAAAATGAATATGAAAATTCACCTTAGACTTACACACTGAATCTTCAAGAAACACCCAGTGAGATTTCTTTGAATTTTGGCACAAGTGTTCACACTCACGAATGAACTGATTAGATATCAGGGGTCAAAGGCCAAACATCACAGTGACCTCATCTGAGTATTGACATTTGTTTTTGATGTAAAATAAAGCTGTACTTGTTGGCGGATGCATATGGAGACATTAGTTTTTCACATGAAACAGTTTGTTTGAATTCTTTATCATATCACACCTGCAGTAACATTGAATCCAACCTTGCAACAGCCCACTCACTTCAGTCCTGCTAGGTTTACTATTCACTAAGCGTCTAAAGCTATGACATCCTTTGATTCAAATAAGCATAACAGATGCATGGTACATTTCTTAAAGATGCTCAATCTGAGTTGTACTACAGACATGTTCACTTCTTCTCAGTCAGATTGACAGTTTCTAACTTCAGTCAATGTCCTGCTGTATTTTTATTTATTTTATGGAAACTATGAGTCCTCGACTATTCAACTAAAGAAACGGGTACTTGTTTGTGACTCATTCTCATTGTGTCATTTTAGCTTCAGTGATCAGAGGAAAGATCTGCCGTGCATGTACTGTTTGGCCCTGTTAGGTTAATCTCCATCTCTTTATCTAATAAATCATCATTGGGCATTTCATGTTTTTAGTCACAGGTATCACTTTTCCTGATTATATTATCACCCTATCAACATTCATCTGAATCTAATGTCTCTATTACTCCTGTTTACACTATCAACGACGCGTTCAAGGTTCAGTTTAATAAAATATGAGAACATAGAAATCCCAATGCTCTCATTCTAATCATCGTACAGCAATTAATAAACAAAAGATAATGAATACACATGAAATAAAACCATGAATAAAAACAATATTGAACGAGAACGACATCAGTAGAGTACATACCTCCTTCAGGGCCCAACAGTCCCCTTATAAAACCACATTTAAATTCACTACATCCAGATTTTTTATTTGGAGCTGAACCAAATTGCACACGGTCATAGATATCAGTCCCCTCAACGTACCAGATTTTTTACTCAAGACCCATGAATTCTTCTCAGAGAAATCAATGACAATGTTTAGAAATATCCTATCTCACAATGTTAAACAAAGTAAAAGAAAATCCTGCACCAAAATGTAATGGGTTCTTCCCTAACACTGTATATACTGCTTTCACCCACCAAGTGTCCTGGTAATCTGTCCAGTACTTTTTCTCCAATGCTACTAAGTAACTTAGGTGGAGGTAACTATAAACTACATGCCTCCATCAAACTCTGTCAGCTCTGAAAAACCTTGCTTTCTCCTGCACGTTTGTAATGGTCCGATGGGCCGTCTGTCCTCTTACTCATATCTGTAGGTTCATGAAGTGTGAGGGGGCCAGTGGGAGCCCGATGGACTGGACGGTGTCTGATGTGGTCAACTATTTCACTGCAGCAGGTTTCCCTGAGCAGGCGGCTGCTTTCATGACCCAGGTGAGTCTGAGATTCTCTTTAGCAACCACCAGAGGGCACCACAGACAAGTTGAATATCTACGAGTTGAGCCTTAACCCGTGTCTCCGCATCTGCATTGCTCTGCTCTCTTCTTCAGGAAATCGATGGCAAGTCTCTGCTCCTCATGCAGCGAAACGATGTCTTGACTGGCCTGTCAATCAGGCTCGGCCCTGCCCTCAAGATCTATGAGCGGCATGTGAAGGTTCTGCAGAAAACACACTTTGAGGACGACGACTGCTAACGACGTCTGTGTCAACATATTAAGTCAAGTTATAGAAAAATGCATGCACGATATACAGTATAGACTTTGCTTTTCATCTCAACAAACATAAACACCTCTGTTTGTCATTCCCATCGTCCCCGACGACTGCTCGACACCATCAAAAAGGATTTTCTACTAAACTGTGAGCGCAAACATCGGCCGGAGATAGCAGACTTTGAAGATGCAGGAGGTTCAAGACAGACATGCAATTTCTTTTTTTATCTACAACGATCAAGCACTTTGCATTTTCTTGATAAAACCCTGCAAGACGTTTTTCCATAAACTGTTCTTTCATGTTAACCTTAATGCACATTTTGAATGAGGTTCTCTTCTTCGGCATTGACTTTCTTTTTTTTTTTGCCGGAATGCAAGAGTTTCTTGCCGTGGGCGCGTGGAAGTTGATACACACATGGACGCAGCATGTTGGAGTGAACAGCGACATTATAAGTTGACCAGAGTGGAAGGATGAGATTCTGTTTTGTTGCCGCTGACCCATCGTTGTTTTCAATGTCAAGATCAAATCTGGTGCAATAAGCAATAATCTGATGATTTCCCTACACCTCTGACAGGGTGCAGCACCAAGTCAGCTCATGATCAGCAGGTGGTGGATTTGCATGATAAAAGTCTCATTCATATGCTCATAATGTTTTAAACAGAGTCGGCAATGATCTCTGATCTATGAATGACCAAATCAGTGTCTGCTTTCACAAAGATAGACTCTGACTGTGGCTTAAAAGTCAGACGCCTGAATTTATCTCCTGCACAAATAGTGACCAAGTAAAACTAATTTGCTATGAGTGGTGGGTAGATTTTTTTTAAAACTAAAACATGACTGACTGGACAACACTGGACATTCACCCCAACAGAATGCATTTGCCTTCTGGAAGGACATAATGTTTTTAAAGAACTCAAACTAAGTACGTACTTACCTCCACCAAGGCCCAACAATCCCCTCATGAAATCACACTTATATTAACCAAATTCCGATTTTTATTTTGATCTGCACCAAATATCAGTCCTCTACACATCCTGAAAACACATCCTATGATCCTGATCTGCACTAAAATGTAATAGGTTCTTCCTCAGGTCGTGCCTTGTCCCTCCAAAAAATGTAATGGAAATGGGTACAGTAATTTGTGTGTAATAAACACACAAAAAGCATAACCTCGTGGACATATTCCAAGATTCAGCAGAGAAGAACCTTTGTTAGTATTAAATGTCAGTGCGGTGGCGAGCTGAGATGAGGTGCTGTGTCTTTAGGACGCTGTACCTGTGCAAGCTCATCACATAAGGATCAGGACTGGGATTCACCAGTTCTTTAACCCACCCATCATGAAGTTTGTTTTTTTAAATCTTTTGTTTCAAAGTTTATATTGACTGCTGAACTAGTTCACTGAATCAGGTTGCCCAATTAAAGCAGATCTTAACTGGTTAAGTTTATTACTAATGTGTTAATAGACAGCCTAAGTGCCTGTGGCAGAACATTTAAACAGTTTAAAACAGGCTGTTACTGGACGATTATACAAAAAACAAAATAGAGTTTTGGAGGTGCAAAACATGAAGCATTCAGAACTATGGGTTTATGTTGTTTATATTTACATTACAGAAAAATGTGCATTAAAAAGTAAGAAGTATTCAGTTTAGAATGAGGGGGAGATAATAGTGATAAGAAAAATCTATGTCAAGACAGACGCCCTATCTCATTAAGTTAAAGAAAGATCTGTCCCTTTCTACAGATGTGTGCCAAAATCTAATGGAGATTTCCGTGGCCCATGTCCCATCCTTACACCAAATTCAGTGGAAATCAGTTTTGTATATAAAATCTTGTTGACAAACACACAAACTTAAAGGAGCGAAAACATAACCTCCTGGGTGGAGCTAATCTCCACATTTAACCCAGATCAGACTAATTTAACAACAAAACAAAGAATAATCTAACACCAGTTTGAAAATGTATTTTTAAATGTTGATCAAACATACCAGCCAAGTGAACTGAACAATCAAACCTCAACTGTGTAGTGGGGTGGATATGTAAATATACCGAAACATACTCCAGTCAAGACATTAAACATTTTGAATCCTTGGAATAACTTTAAGGGAAATATGCTGCAGCGAATTCAATCAAGTAATCTCATACCAACAGAATTCGTTTTTCTGTTGTTTACTGGTCCTCCCTCCCAGCCCTGTAACAACATACATTCCATGTCTTTTTATTTCAGTGACTGTTTCTGTTTTCAGCACATTTCTTTTTAAACCGCCTCTACCTCTCTCCCCTCATTGCTCCCTTTAACTCCACTTTTTCGTTTTCCAAGAACACATATTCAGGTGATGTGAAGGAGAGGATGGCTGGGTTTGAGTCACACACAGGGGATGATATACAGTCGCCTCTGTTGCTTGTCTCCTGATATTTGTTGAAGGACGATTTTCAGTAATAAACTATTCATTAAAAGTTGAATTGTTGTTGCAAACTTGTTGATACCACGCTTGTGTAAGTTTGTGCCTGTGTGTTAGTGTGTGTATGTTCCAGGAATTCATACATTATACTTAGTCACGTTATTGGGAATATAGCGTTAGATTTAGGATAAGGTTAAAGATAAGGTCAGGTTAGGTTAGTGGTTAGAAGTATGGTAAAGGTGTGTGTGCGTGCGTGCATGTGCGTGTGTGTCAGGGTGTCAGTGTGTCAGCTGGATCTCAACAACATGCAAAGACATCTAGAAAATGAAACTCTGCTCTTTAGAAAAAAACGCTGTCTGCAGGATTTATTCAAGCCCATAAATATTTCACATTATGTCGGGATGTGTTCTCCACAACAAGCTTGTATTTGCTGCTCAGAGGCAGAGGGGAGGAGGACATATCACGCTATATCTGGCCTGGGACACACTCCAAGGTAAGTGCTTGGGATCCCTGCGTGTTGTTGATTCCACCAGAGTGTGTGTGTGTGTGTGTGTGTGTGTGTGTGTGTGTGCGTGTATGCCTGTGTATGCACATGATTGGGTTACAAATAAGACCATATTAATAATACCTCTGCTGATAAACAGACAGGCTGCAGCTCCAACAAAAACATGGTGGCTCAAGGCAGCAATGGAAAAAGAAGAAAACAGTGAGACTTGACGTCGGCAGGGCCCTTGGGAAAACCAGAAACCACACCAGATCAGATCAGATCCGACCAGGCTGAACCTGAAACCTCTGGCACTGATCAGATCAGAACAGAAATCAGACCGCACAGCATCAGCTCCTGAAGATACACCACGGTAAACAAGTGAGTGACGGCACAGAGGGGGCGAACCTGGAGTGTGAAAAACTGAAGATATCTGCCAGAGACAAAGGACAGCAGTCATGCCGGGCTCAGGAGCAGCAGAGTGAGTGAAACAGCTGCATTATTACAGAACGTGCATGTGTGAGCACAGACTATAGGTTAATAAACTGTATATATATGATTACTCATGCTCATTGGAACATGATAAACTAGCTACTGCATGCTTAAATGATTATTACAATAAACTTAAAAGTAGTTATTAATTAATTTCCAAATATCCACAGACTCATAGTTGCTATGGTCAGATCCAAGAGAGTCTAAATACAGCTCAGTGTCACGTGAGGAAATCAGAGCTACGGGTGAAAAGCGGAGTCATAATGTGCCTCTTGTTCCGAAGCCCGAAGGGAGAAGATTTCTCCACTGCCATCCTGAAGCAGAAACACAGGCCCAACAGACTCGTGGTGGATGAGAATGTCAGTGATGACAGCAGCCTCGTCAGCCTGTCACAGGTGTGTATGTGTCAATATAAGTTTATTCAAGAACTTTATTGTCACTGTGCAAGCACAACGAAATAGTGTGCCGTCCTTAAATCAAATTGTGCCTGAATTACAAAGAAAAGTACTTAAAAATAAATATACAAATATATAAATATAAAAAAGGATATACTAAAAATAAAAAAACAATGAAATGAAATCAAAGTAAAAACAGGTCAAGGTACTGAGGGTTCAAAGAGCATACAGTGTGATTTATGATATAATAAATAGGAATATTGCACAACTATATGATGAAATTATTAAAATAAGAAAAGAAGTATATATAAGTAAACACTACTCGTGGTAATGAGCAAAGAGCCAAAAGCATCAGTAAAGTGAAATGAAGCTTAAATTAATCAATCAAATAAAATTGCATTTGCATAGGCCATATTCACTAATAACAATTTGACTCATTGGGCTAAACAAGCTAACTCATCCTCTGCTCGTAATCCTCGAGGACAAACCACAAAACAAAACCCCTAATAGCAGGGGGGGAAACGTAGAAACCTCAGAGAGAGCCACATGAGAGGGATCCCTCTCCTGCAGGACGGTCAGCAGTGCAATAGATGCCGAGTTTTGCTGAACACAGCAACAAAATATAAGTTTTTCAGTTTGTAACAAGATGTCAGAGTGTGTCAACGTTTTAAGTATTTGTACATAAGAAAATTAAGTAGATGGTGTCCAGGTTTTGTAATGTCTTTTATGATGTACTTTGCCCTCCTCCTCTGTGTGTGTGTGAGTGTGTGTGTGTACGTGTGTGTGTGTGTGTGTGTGTGTGTGTGTGTGTGTGTGTGTGTCACCACCAGAACAAGATGGAGGAGCTGCAGCTCTTCAGGGGGGACACAGTGGTGTTGAAGGGTCGGAAACAACGTCAGACGGTGTGCATCGTCCTGAGTGACGACTCCTGTTCGGACGAACGGATCCGGCTGAACCGTGTGACGCGCAGCAACCTGCGAGTCCGCCTCGGTGATGTCATCAGGTGGCTGGCACACAGTTTAGCTCAGTTCTTATTTGTCAGAATGTTAGTTAACACAAGGTCACCTGTCTAATGACAAGTGTTGGACGAGGAGAACAGGTCAGCCCAGAAATAAGAGAAAAAAATGAAATGAAATATAGCTCAATATAGATGAATCAAATTCAATATTATATACATTAAGAGTGTGAGGATGCAAGTGACAAAGGGACAAGTGTGTATGTTTATGGGTTTTTTCTCATCTATATTCAAGAGCATACTCTTTAAGTTTGAGAGCAGGACTTAATTTCATGTTTTGATTCTTTTAACGCGTTGAATTCAAACCCGAGAACAGACGTTCCACATGTGCACAGAAGCAGTTTGAACAGGAAGAGTGAGCCGAAGCTGTAGTGCGTGAAATGTGTCCAAGCAACACAAATACCTGAGTTCAAGCGGCCATTTTGAGCACAAGCAGAGCAAATCCAAACATGCAGAGGCTGTTTGAGGGCAAGCGCAAGATTTTACGCTCAGATTTTGTAATGCTCTCACTTAAGAGCCTGCGTGTGCTCTCACTCAAACAGCCTCTGCTTGTGCTTGGATTTACTCTGCTTGTGCTCAAACTGTGCGCTTGAACTCAGATATTTTGTTCTCCTGCGCTCCAGCTTTAGTGAGAGCAATACAAAATCTGAATTTGATATCAAAATACGATTTTCTGTTAAACTGAAAGCCGGGGACACCTGCTAATGTGTGTGTGTGGGTGTTCTCACAGTATCCATGCCTGCAGTGACATCAAGTATGGAAAAAAGGTCCACGTCCTCCCGATAGACGATACCATCGAGGGCCTGACTGGGAGCCTCTTCGATGTTTTCCTCAAGCCGTACTTCCTGGAAGCTTACCGGCCCGTACACAACGGTACCACTACACCTCCGCCGCCGCCAACCAAAATCATCACAGAAACAAAAGCCCCAAACAGGTTCAAATTACTCTGTGTGTCGTCTGTGCCGTCAGGTGACATCTTCTTGGTGAGGGGCAGCATGCGGGCGGTGGAGTTCAAGGTGGTGGAGACGGACCCCAGTCCTCACTGCATCGTCGCCCCTGACACCGTCATGTACTGTGAGGGCGATCCAATCAAAAGAGAGGTCTGTGGGAAATGACAGTGTGTGTTAACATTCCTGCAACCCTTTGTGGATGGACCTCTATATTATGTTCACTGGGACATGGAACAAACTAAAAAGTTAAAATACACTTCAAATAATGCATTTTTCTCAAAGTTGATTATAGTCAATTTAGGTCATTCTTATCTCACTGACATTTGACGATTTTTTCAGTAAGTTTTGGTTTTGGTTAGCTACTGGAGATGCAATAAACCACTGAACACAACAGAGGTCATATCTGGGATATTTTTGCTGGGGAGGAATTGAAGACTGGTCATTAATCTTTATCTACAGTCTATGCAGACAGTTCAGGCGATCATAGTTTTGCATTCTGTCCTGTGACAGGACGAGGAGGAGAACCTCAATGACATCGGCTATGACGACATCGGGGGCTGTCGGAAGCAGCTGGCCCAGATTAAAGAGATGGTTGAACTTCCACTCAGGCACCCGGGTCTCTTCAAGGCAATAGGAGTTAAGGTGTCACTCGCACACACTCACACACACACTCTTACACACACACAAACACACACACACACACACACACACACACACACACACACTGACCCCATCCACCCATAAACCAGCTTTTTCCTATTCAAACATTACATATGTGTCCTCCCTCGACTCAGTGTGTTTGTCCCTCCTCTCTGTCAGCCCCCCAGGGGCATCCTGCTGTATGGCCCTGCAGGAACAGGGAAGACCCTGGTGGCCCGAGCAGTAGCCAATGAAACTGGTGCCTTCTTCTTCCTCATTAATGGTGAGACTTTCTTTACAGTGACACATTCAGACCATTTGTACCAGTGAGATGAAGAAATATCCTGATCCTGCTCTTGCAAAGTGAAAACATATTACAATAAGGTCTTCACAGTTGTTTGAATCAGATTGGAACTTCTAATTTTTGAACTATTTTTCATATTAATGGCTCTGTGTTGGAGAAAAAGTGTTTTGTAAAATAAAATAATATGCACATTATTTTGTGGCAAGGTCCTGAGATCATGAGCAAGCTGGCAGGAGAGTCTGAGAGCAACCTGAGGAAGGCGTTTGAGGAGGCAGAGAAAAATGCTCCAGCCATCATCTTTATTGATGAGCTGGACGCAATCGCTCCCAAGAGAGAGAAGGTAAACAACAACAACAACAAGTTAGGAGGCTTTTTTTTATGTTGTATCAGATCAGAGTATGTGCAGAAACTATGTGTCACATTATACGCATTTTATGTTTCATGTAAGAAAATAACTTTTTATATGTGTGTGTGTGTGTGTGTGTGTGTTTGTGTGTGTGTTTATTTGTTTGTGTAGACCCATGGCGAGGTGGAGAGGCGTATAGTGTCCCAGCTGCTGACCCTGATGGATGGCCTGAAGCAAAGAGCTCACGTGGTTGTCATGGCAGCAACAAACCGACCGAACAGCATTGACCCTGCACTGAGACGCTTTGGTCAGGACAGCCACAGCTACACACACACACAAACACATACACACAAAATCACGTTTACAAATAAGGTGATATCTCTCTCCAGGCAGGTTCGACCGGGAAATTGACATTGGGATTCCAGATCCCACCGGGAGACTGGAGATACTGCAGATTCACACCAAGAACATGAAACTGTCTGATGACATCGACATTGAGAAGGTGAGAGAGTGCGATTCAGCTGATCAACAAATAATGACAACCCTGAGAAGTAAACTATTTTGATCATCAGCTAACTTTAAAAGTCAGTTTTGCAAGCAGTGTTTTAATTTCTTTGGATTTTCTTTTGGTTTTATGTGACAGTAAACTGAATATATTTAAGAATGTTTGTCTGTGAATTTCAAATCGAATCCCTCAGGGAGGGGTTCTTTCTTGAATGTCCTCAGGACGGACATTTACAATCAGACTCTTGTTTGATGACAAATTTTTTTATGCACCTTTATGAGAAGATTTTAATTCCTGTATCTGTGAAGGTTCAAGGTCATCCAGGTCATGTCCAGTTTTACAAGTGCTGAAGTGCTTGTAGTTTATTTTTCAGTAAGTTACAGTTGAAGAGGCTTTACAAATTATTTATTTAGCAGGAGACATTCTCAATCCTTCTTAAATCTACAATAAAATTCAGTACATATCTGTAACTTTTACATGAATAGTTGTTCAAATTTAAATAAAACTGTGATGCGAAAAGACTAGAGTTAATTATTTGTAACATGAATATGACAAACTGATGAATTGATAATCAAACTCAAAAACATCTAAAAAAAACATCTCATTACTTTGCAATAGGTGAAAATAATGATACACATTGCAAATGAACCACCATCAATTATTATATGAGGATGTGCCATTTGTTCAATGATATTAATACGCCTGAGCTGATCAACATATTTTAGATCGCCAGAGAGACCCACGGACATGTGGGCGCCGACCTGGCTGCTCTGTGCTCAGAAGCTGCTCTGCAAGCCATCCGCAAGAAGTTGACTCTCATAGACCTGGAGGATGAATCCATCGATGCTGACCTGCTCAACTCACTGGCCGTCAGCATGGATGACTTCCAGGTACACATACACACGCAGACACACACACGCAGACACACACACACACACACACACACACACACACACACACACACAAACACAAATACACACATACACACACACACACACAAACACACACACAATCACACACACACACACACACAAACACACACACACACACAAGATAAAAGCCACGCATCAATGTTTGCTAACGAGTGAGATGCATACTGTCCCTCTGTCAGTGGGCACTGAGTCAGAGCAACCCATCGGCTCTGAGAGAGATGGTTGCAGAGGTGCCTCAGGTCAACTGGGCAGACATCGGAGGACTGGAAGTGGTCAAGAGAGAGCTACAGGAGCTCGTTCAGGTGAAGAAACACTCGCACACTCACAACAGCAGACACTGCTCATACCTTTAACAACAATTAACAATCAACATCTGTCAATCCTCATCCTGCCCTCCTCAGTACCCAGTCGAGTATCCAGACAAGTTCCTGAAGTTCGGGATGACGCCGTCTCGTGGTGTGTTGTTCTACGGTCCTCCAGGCTGTGGGAAAACCCTTCTGGCTAAGGCTATTGCCAATGAGTGCCAGGCAAACTTTATCTCCATAAAAGGCCCTGAGATGCTCACCATGTGGTTTGGAGAATCAGAGGCCAATGTCAGAGATGTTTTTGATAAGGTAAGAGGAAAAGTAAATGGTAATATTGAAAAGAAACACATCCCAGACTTATTGAGTAGATCATAGTATTTGGTCAACTCCCAACTCTGCTGTTTCCCACTGTAACTTCTCTGACCTCTGACCTCTGACCTCCTCTCTGCCTCCAGGCCAGACAGGCAGCCCCCTGCATCTTGTTCTTTGACGAGTTAGACTCCATTGCCAAATCCAGAGGAGGCGGTGGTGGGGACGCAAGCGGTGCCGCCGACAGAGTCATCAATCAGATCCTCACAGAGATGGACGGCATGTCCGACAAAAAGAACGTTTTCATCATTGGTGCCACAAACAGACCAGACATCATAGACTCGGCCATCCTGCGGCCGGGCCGTTTGGACCAGCTCATCTATATCCCGCTCCCAGACAAGCCATCTCGCTCGGCCATCCTGAACGCCAACCTACGCAAATCTCCTATCGCACGAGTCAGTTACACACACCTGCAAGGATAAATTCCTTGGTGCAGTGGCTTCCGTATGGATTCAAGATTAAATAGTAAAATCATAACTTTAAGAAAATGCTAAATGTTGGATTACATATGGCAACGATGATAACCCAAATCCTCCAAGAACAGAATTTAGCAAGAGGTTCTTATTTTACAATTTTGGTAACTCTCTTGATGGTGTGACTGACTATTTTGTGGCTCTATTCTCTCCTTCCTGTAGGATGTGGATCTGGCCTTCCTGTCCGAAATCACAGAGGGCTTCTCTGGAGCTGACCTGACAGAGATCTGCCAGCGAGCTTGCAAGCTGGCCATCCGCGAGGCCATCGAGGCCGAGATCAAGGCGGAGCGTCAGAGGCAGAACAGTCCAGGCATCCCCATGGTTAGACGGCTGCTGCGCTGTATTCTTGCTTATTTATAACACATTAGACTGTATTAAAAAAAGACACACACACGCACAAATGCTCCACTCCTCAAATCGTACCGTGCTGTCAGTGCTTGGTACAGACAGAGATTGTGGAACACAAAAAAGTTCCCTAAAGGGCGGCTGTTGTTTTGTAACGTTCAGCCTTCGGACTGGGAACACACACACACACAGACATACACACACCTGACACAGTATTATATCAATGTATATCCCTGTGTGCAGGAGGAGGACTTTGATCCCGTCCCTGAGATCAGAAAGGACCACTTTGAAGAGGCGATGCGATTTGCCCGTCGCTCTGTCAGTGACAATGACATCCGCAAGTATGAGATGTTTGCTCAAACTCTGCAGCAGAGCCGAGGTTTTGGAAACTTCAGGTACACACACGCACGCACACGAACAAACATACACACATACACATGCTCCACCACACAAGTCAGTACCAGGCTGTGTGTGCTCGGTTCAGAAAGAAGTAAAAGTGCCCTAAAGAGTCTTTTGTATGTTCAGCCTTTGGACTGGGAACACCCACACATGAACACACACGCACTAAACATATGGTCAACACATGTTTCACCGCAGAGAATGTAGTAATGGAAAAATAGACTTTGTTTTAGTTTAAGTGTTCTATGTATTCCTGCACATTCATTTTTCCTCCTCCCAGGTTCCCCTCTGCTACTGGTAATCAGTCTGGAGATCAGGGGTCAGGCTCCGGTTCAGGGGGGCCAAATCTCTACAGAGAAGAAGGCGATGAGGATCTCTATTAGTGATAAAAACCCATCATACTGCACAGTGTTTTCTTCCATCACTGCTGTGCCTGGCTTCTCTGCAGGGAGAGCAACAGATGGATGAAAAACACGTTTTGCAAACAGGAGTTATTACATGAATCAAACAAGAATTCAGATTTTGACTGCCTGGATTTAAATAGGGTTATAAAGATGATATTCAATGGAAAAACCAATAGACCTGATTTGGGCATAGAGAAAAAATGTTTAACCACAGGTTGTGTGTATGTTTGAAATGTCATAGATACATTGATTTGCATGCCTTTAGGATCAGTCTTATCTTGCTATGCATGGATTAGGTGTTTAAAGCAATCTGAAATTATACTGATGCTGAAGGGGAATGTAATTGTTTCCATTTAGCCGCACTGCTCATTGTAATTTTTTTCTTTTATTCAAGAAAACTTGAATAGAAGTTATTTTTTCTGTTTAAAGTGTGAACATTAAAAACCCTGTACATTTCCTAATATAACAAGTCAAAATTTCGACTTCGAAAAGCGTCTGTTAGATCGACACAAGTGTATTTAATATGATGCACATCTGAACACACAATGTGAACTGAAATAGGAATAAATTAAGAAAGAGCTGACACAACACACAGCTCCTCAGGGCTTTCTGACTGGTGCATTTGAAAGATTCAGGTCATGCAAAGTACATTAGTTTCAAGTGATGTAAATAGTATTATGTTCCAATATACTCCTATACGTTAATGTAAATAGAACTTTCAGGCCCAGATAAAAAAATCTGGGCCTGAAAAATCCGAAAGAGATGTGTATTTCTGGAAGTGTCTAAGAGTCTGTCAGTATTTCTGAACACTTAATCCTCTTCAGTATCTCTATACACTCAACAAAATTGTATTTCATTTCTCTGCATATTCACTGATATACAGTGAATGTGAAGCCTTTAGGTCCACCTGGTGCAGTTTCCCTCTTTACAATACAGCCTGTGTTGAAAAAAAGTGAATACTTGGCTGAATTTGAATGTTTATTACCTCAGCGAAAGAAGTTATGATTTCATCTGCTCTCTGTTTGTTATTAAGCAGGATTAGACAAATACTGCTGGACGGATTACAAGGAAACTTGGTGGAAGGATGTGATGTGAGTCAGTGAAGAACCAAGTAGATTAAAGGTGTTGGTTTCAGAATCAGGGGGTGGATTCCAGGACTCTTGTTTCACTCTCTTGAGCATTGCGAGATGGTGCATTCTTTTGAAATTGTTTACAATTTTCCTGGGTAATAATTACTGGATCTAGATGAAAAAAATAAAGGCATATTAAGGGAATCTATGAGTGTGTGTAATTCGGTGTGGTACTGATAATGGACCTATGAGTGACAAATAAAGCTAAAGCTCAATACCATTTACATGGCTTAAACTCTAGACTGAATATATTTATATTTATTTACCTTGTATTTAAGAGTGTTGGCACTATGTGAGTCGATAGCTGAATCGATCTTTGGTCATTATCCATAAACATAGCATTTTTAAACATTCCTTTATATTACCATATACAGTATTTTTACCTTATAAGTTTATATCTTATATGTATATACATTCTTTATACCTTTGCATCTTTATATACATTCATTATACCTTTGTATCTTTATATACAGACTGTAAACCATTGTATCTTTACATAAAGTATTTATAATAATAATCATAAAAATAATAATAATCTTTATTTATATAGCAGTTTTCAAAACACAGGTTACAAAGTGCTTTACAAAGGCAGCAGGTTAAAAACAGACAGGTCATGTAAGCATGTAAAATAAATTACTGTATACATAACAGTGCCGTGTGAAATGCTCAATAAAATATATAAAAAGACAGTTCTAAAGAAATTTAAGAAGGAAAGGCTCTCTGATAAAAGTATGTTTTGTATGGCTCAGGCAGGTAAAACGGCTGTTACAACAATCCAAATGATTGTCTTTTAAAGATATTTCTCCGGTAGTAAAAATAGGATTGTACAAGCTTAGTGGTGAGCTGCTAGTTATACCTTTGTGTCTTTGTATACAGTCTTTATATATTTGTATGTTTGTATACAGTCTCTATAACTTTGTATATTTATTTACAGTTTTTTCACTTTTGTATATTTAACCATAGTCCATAGTTGAAACGACACCAGCCGTGGGCCAGCGGAACCTTTGTCCGACCCCAGCGGGAAGCTGTTTCTCTGAAGCACCTCTCAGCTGTTTATTTCCGGTGTAGGGCGGAAGTTGGGAGCAAGGGGCTTGTGGAGGTGACCGAATGGCAGTGAGCTGAAACACTTCGTTAAATGTTAGCTTAGCACCGAACAGTGACAGACCAGACACTTACATTTGACCGTATCTTGTGTGAAACATCGCCGGTGCCAATAATGGGAGCTCACCTGGCCAGACGGTACATCTCCGAGACGGACACCGAGCCGGACCCGGTGAAGAAGTACGAGTTCGACCCGCAGCTCGGCTTCGATGAGCGGAAAGAGAGAGGTCTGTCATTGGGGTCCAGCTCAGAGTTTCTTCTACCTCCATCGTATCACGTGTTTACAGTAACCTGGCTCACTGTTTTCGTCATTATTAGCCAAGCTAGTTTAGCTCATTACAAGTTAACCAGAGCTAGCTGGGTGCTAACTGGCAGCTAACTGGTGTTGGAGAAGTGTGGTCGACCTGTTTGGTGTTTTTACCTCAATCTGACTTCCACCCTTGAGCCCGACACATTTATTTAAAAGGTGAATCCAATCCTAAAGTCCATGTTAATGCTATTGGGTAACTGGCCCCCGTGGATTTTGTTGCCTTTAGTTTGATAAGAGCCCAAAGACATGCTAATGACAAGTTATTAATTTTTCACAAATCAGACACTATTTTTCACATGTGCATATATAACTGTTGAGCTTACAGTCCCAGTTATTTCATTGTACAGAGTTAAAGGTTCATTGTATGAGATTTAGGTGAAAGGGATCTATTGGCATAAATTGAATGTCAAAATAATCCTATGATGTTGTCACCTGTGTGTTTCATCTACATTTTACTAATTGTTGTTTTCTTTAGCCTAGACTTGGCCCTTTTATATTAAGATACTTTATATTAAATAAGGAGCGTGTCCTCTCTACGGAGGTCGCCATGTTTTTCACAGTTTTATGCCAACTGACAGCTACCACAGGTTCTCTGTCAAGTTTGCAAAGGGAGAGTGAGGTGAGGGGTATTTCGCTGCAACATGAAATTCACCACTAGATGTCACTACATTCCACACACTGAACCTTTAAGGTGACATCTGACATATATGAAAAAGTAATCACCCAACACATTTAGTTGTAGAGGTTTTACACCTAAATTAGTCCTTTTTTTTAATCACCATTTACTGCCCAGTCCTACCAGTGTTGCCCATAAAATAGATGTCTTCAGTATATTTATTTATTTATCCTTTTGTATATCTGCTCACCATACTTTTACTGAACCCACATAAATACATTACTTTAAAGCCTCTAATAAATGATTTGAGTTGATATCTCAGGCAAACATATTATTTAAGTCATGGAATCAATCGAGAGCTGGGCAAATAACTCCAACTATAGGACTTGTATGTCTTGAAGATATATATAATTGTTAAAAATTGTGTGAGCACAGCGAAGAGGTGGTCGACCTTATATTTGTAAATTTTACAGTTTGAGTCTTTTTCGATCTTTGCTCATAAAGAAGAGTTACAAAACACAACCTTCACTCGGAGCAAAAATCTTTAAATGTAATATAAATAGTATTCTGACATTTATTTTGATAATTATTGATTTCGACTTATGGAGATTTCCTTTTGTTTTGATACAAGTGTTGGACATATCACCCAGCCCCAAGTCAGTTTCTGTGGGCCAACTTTATAAATGTCAAACTTTCAAACCATAGAGGGCACCATGTACAACTTAGTTTGATTAAGAACATTAAGTAAATCTTCTTCTTTGATCTGTATGTGCTGTGTAATGAAGATTGTACAAAGTCTCCCCCCCTGAACAGGATTTAAACAGACTGTTCTCAGTCAACACTTTAGACTCACAACCATCCAGTTAGTCACTTCAGGGACTTGTACACTGAATAATGACTGAGAGCAAATATTTATCCTTTTGCCAGAAATGCTGGCGAGCCAGCAGCAGATGAACTTGGCCCAGCTGCCTTTGGAGCAGAGGGACTACTGTGCCCATCATCTCCTGAAACTGATGAAGTGTAAGAGAGACAACTGGCCCAACTTCCTGGCCTGTAAGCACGAGAGGCATGACTGGGACTACTGTGAACACCAGGAGTAAGTTTTTACGGTCGACACATTTTTAGGTTTGGTTTCCTTAGAATGTGTCCGTATGATGAAGCTGTTTTACGCTCAAGATGCCAAAGATCATACCACAGGGTCTACGTAGTAGCTCTCCCTAGAGCCTTTGATCATACCATATTTTCTTTCACTAAGTGTAGGCTAAAAAGTTTGGTTGGTTTTGTAGAAATTCCGAATTCTATTTTTCTGAGCACCAAAAAAAACGACCAGTCCAAAAAGACCTTTAAGACATTGGTCTCTTTACAGCTGTGAGAACTGAAATGTCAAAAATTAAATCAGCATTAACTACCACTTAATATTCAGGATCTTATATCCCCTGTAACAGCTTGACCTAATCCGATGTGATGATGTACACTCACCATTGCCACTGACCATGTTCCCTGTGTTTTTCTGCCTAAAGCTATGTGATGCGTATGAAGGAGTACGAGAGGGAGAGGAGGCTCCAGCTGAGGAAGAAGAGAGTCGAGGCCCAGGCTGAAGCCGCATAATCAGTACATCCTCAATTCTTCTTTGTATATACGCTGTTCACAATAAACAAGTGATTAATCTTCACCACCTGTGGTCTGAATACTGTGAAAACATCTAGTAATGACATCAAAACACTTGTTCAGAAGGCAAAAGGAGGAGGTTCTCTGATCTTTGATTGTACAAAGTGGAAGAGATTTTTAATTCATTATTTCTTCCATTAGTCCAAAGATAAGTGATACATTTTTTTTGTTCCAATGGAACTAAAGTATTTAAATAAAAATTCCCTGGTTCAGGTTTCATTGAATGAATAATATCTTCACCAGTAAAGATTGGCCATGTCAATTTCGCAAAATATTTTATATCAATCTTCAAATATATTAAGGTGAATCTGAAAATGGTTTTTCATCTGTATTTTTATTGCCTTATAACTTAGTGGTCAGGAGTGTGGCACTGTTGAAATTCATCTTGGTGTAAAACTCTGTCCTCCGTAAATCAACAAAAGCTTTGTAAAAATTCAAGCTATCGTTAAAACACTTGTAATGTTATATCTAAGAGCAACACAACATCATTCGGGTTTATTGTTTTTTAATAAATTACTTCAGACATCAACACAATTAAATGCTGTCATGGTCTAAAATTTAGAGCAATAGATATCAAAACTGAACAATTTACTGAATTTCACTAGATGCAGAATCAGCCCCAAGACAACAGTATCAGATGATGTAAGAGCAGGACGACGTCTCGCAGCACGTCTGTCAGTGAACACTGGGTAGCTGGAGTGTGACGAAGCCAGTCAATCAATCAGAATGAGTTTGTTAGCGGTCAAAAAAACAGTGCAAGTGTAGTGTTTTATAATTCATATAACACGACAGGGATGTAGAACAGGAAGGCAGGGATGTAGAACAGGAAGGCAGAAAGAACATATGGGTTGGGAGGAAATGAAGGAGGAGACAGAGATGGATTCCGTCAGTCAATCAATGAAGTTCTGGTGGAAACTTTCGATGAAAGAAAAGAGGAAGTGCATCCTGTCCGTTAATGTTGAGGGTACTGGACTCCTACGACTAGGGAGGGCTGGATGGGTTGAGGGAGGGTTAAAAGAAAAGTCCTCTACAGGATGAAGGGCACGATGGGTGAGCGGAGGGGAGGGTAGTCGCGGAACTCCTTCAGGTAGCTGCGGTGCTTCCCCTTGGCCCAGACGGTCATTTGGATGAACCCCACCAAAAAGAAGAAGGCCACCGGCAGACACTGCGTCATGATGGTGAAGCCAAGCCAGGAGCCCAGCTGCAACAGGAGGAGGGGGCGTTAGACACAGACTGACCAGCAGAGGGCAGCAGCTGCAGCTATAACATGCTACTTTCAGTGGTGAGTCACAGAACACACAAATGTCCTGAGGATACAATTATAGAAATGGGACAATCATTTCCTAATAAATAAATCACATTACCTCATAGGTGTAGTTGGGGCAGGAGACCAGCAGGAAGATCCAGGTGAAGGGGTTCTTGGTTGGATAAGGAATCTTCCTGGCCTTAGATCCTGGATAAAGAAAGAAGGAAAAGGAACGTATTGTCAAAAAAAAATTCAAATCCATCCAATCAAGGTTAGAGTTTGGCCTGATATTGACAGTAAAACACTGTCCAATGATGCTACTCCCTGCTCGAGCTATGATTATATATGTTATAGAGAAATACTTAAAAAATGATGAAAAGGAATTTAAATATATTTGATACAAACAGATTTGATATGGATTATTAACCATAGCTTTACGATGTTTTGAATACACAATGTAAGAAATACAAAAATACCTGGTGGACGGAGGTTCCGGAGAGCGATGTGAATGGAAAAGTTGCCGATCTGACAGAACTGAGACAGAAAACATTCATAGACTCATTATTGATTTCATATTGCATCATGGTAGTATGGACAACAATATATAAACCTTTTTATAGTTAGGGCCTGAGTCTACAAGGCCCATTTCATACACCTGTGACGCCATCACTGTAGTGGCTTTTTGTCCTCAAATGTAAAGAGATAAAGAATCTTATGTCGGGAAAAGTATCAAAATCCAGACTACAGTGTCCATGAGAGTATTGTGATGAGATTAATGGTACTTTGACAAGCAAAGAATTTCAAACAAAGGCTTCTCTCCTGTCGTTGTAAAAACCCTTCTCAATGCCTCTCAGCCCTATCCCAGCCCACCTCTATGTCAAAGCGACTATGCAAACCAACCTTTTTAATGCTGATAAAACTCATATTAAGCAGCAAACAAATAAATATAGAAAAATGTAATGACACAAGATGCATCACAGATTCTTACCAAAAATATGATGACTGCCAGTCTTATCTGTTGCTCCCCGTAGACTGCAACAAGACACAATAACATACTGTCAGTAATGGTCCAAAGGAGTTACAGTTAGACAATGCCACTGCATGTGTGATTGTTGTGTCTGCACGAGATGGGGCACGCACACTCACTGGGCGGCGTGTAGAGCGGGTGGTTGATGTAGTAGGCCATCCATGCCGCGAAGCCCCAGTAGTACGTACAGTTCTGAAATAGAAGACATGACAGGCGCGTTGTCACTGAGAGGTCCTTGCAGTGCCAGAGAGACACTTAGTCAAACCATAAACTGTTGATGATTCACTTTTCAAACAATCTACAGTACATAAACACGTGGAAATGTTCTGACCGGATAGTGTATCCCACCTTAAAGATGTTGCGTAACGGCATCGTCCCGTGAGAGAAGCGGTGGACAAACAGCGTCTCCAGAAGTCTCTTGACGTAGTGGAAGGAGTGACACATGCAGGCGAGACTGAGGGAAAAAAGAATAGACACTCGCGTGAGTCCTGCTGCAGTTATTAAAGAGAGGATGCTTCCTGCTATTGAGAACAAGGCACTGACAATCCCCTCCCATGCATTCAAAGCTCATATCGTGTCCTCTATTTAAAAATCAGCTGCCAACTCCTCCACTGCAAAGATACTTCACGACCCACCTCCACCCCAGCGCCCCTGACTTCATCAATGTCATGTGTTCCGTGCTGGGGAGCCATGAAGGCTCATGGGTAGGGAGGTGTACTGTCCCTCCCTCAGGTTCTCTATGTATGCATGTATATATCCCACCAGATACAACTTAATGCATTAATTATTGAAATCAATTTAATGTGCATGAAAGTGGTCCAGACTAAACAGAGTTTGCCTGTCCATATTAAAATGTGTCCTGAATGTGTCTCCTGTGACGGCTTGTGATCTCATCTCACTTCCCTGCTCTCTATGGGAACAAGCATGTTGGTCATGTGTTCATGTTGCTTTAACACAGACTGATAGCATGTGTGTGTGTGTGCTCAAGCGAGAGCGTGAGAGAGTGCAGGAGATTGAGCCGAGACGGCAGGATCTGAATTAATCAATGGGATGTACACAGATCTACTGCGAACAAAGATTTTACCCGTTTGAAAGAAAGTATCATTCATTAGGTAGGGGTCAGACGGATCGATGTACAGACACTGGGAAGCTCAAGACAATGTGTGATTCATTGTGTTGGAGACACTCACTGTACGACCCAATGTTTGCTGGTGGTAAAATCATATTTGGGCGCATAGATAAAAGGAACCCTGAAGTAGAACATCAGGTAGATGACCAGAGGACCAGCGTACTCCGTCAGAAAGACCTGAAAAAAGAAAGAAGGAAGGACAGGGTAACTCAGAGGTTAAGACTGTAGTGATTCATTCCATTTAGCCCCTTGTGAAATTATTTTATCTTGTCCTGTTGAGGTGTTAGAAAGCTACATTAAGAAAACCCTCTGCTGATTATGTCTCTCCCCTACATGGCACTCCTCTAAGAGTGAACTTCACTGCAGCAAGTTAACCTCAGGGTCAGGAGGAACCCTCTGCCCCCATCTCCAGTTTTTCCCAGTGGGATATCTCAGTATAGCTCTGCTTGATCCCACTCGCACTCTGCTGCGGGTGAGTTTGTCCGGACTGTTGGACCTGGTCTGATTACGTTGGCGCGGCTTGCTTCCCAGTGTTTGGATGTACTCAGTGTGGTACCCACTGTGACCCAGCTGATCTGAGCTCCCAGGTCTCGGAAGTAGAAGGTTGCCGTGGTTCCCACAGGAAGGTGCTGCAGAACATCCTCGTCCTTCAGAGACTTCCCCTCTGGAAAACACACACGTTCACTCTATTGAGATCTACATTAAATCATGTGTTCATTTTGATCAGTTGACAAACTGTCACACTGTTGACTTACTGGCGTCGAGGCGGATGGACTGTCTGGCTGGGTACCACTGAGGATCTGAAAACAGACACATAACAAAGACACAGGACAGAGGGTCAGTGTTTCTATGTATTGGTTTTTCACACTTGCACTGTTTCCATAAATCTGATTTATGAGGCTTTGGTTGTTTGCACAGAGACGTCACTCACGGCTCTTGTGGAACATAGACTTGATCTCCCCAATAGTGGCATTTGGCTCGACCTGCAAATAACAACACAATAAATAAGTGGCGAGACATGCACAAGTACCGTGAACACGCACAGACACACACTCACACAAAGGAACAGATAATAATCCTGTTTTCCATTTATGATGGTGATAAGTGGTAAATTTAGCCCTGGCTGTGCCCACATATCCCATGGACGTGGGCTATTTAACAGCTGGTATTAGGGTTTCAGAGAACCTCAGCGCGTGGACACACACACACACGCTCACACTGCTAGGGTCATTTTTTGGAGCATTACATATCTTGCATTCATTTCCTGGAAATCACTATGCTAAACATAAGCTAAACCACTGAACTAAAAATGAACCATTCCCCAGTTATCTGATTTTAATTCTGATTTGTACCCAAAGGTAGCCTATGACATACTCTCTCACACACACACACACACACACATACATACATATGCACAGCCAAAGTACACAACCTTCTCCGAGGCTAACTACCCAAAATATAAACACTGTGACAACAAAACAGAAACATGAAGAGCACCCAAATGTCTTTATCTGACCAATTCGTACATTTTTTTATATCAATGCTGACTAGTATTGTCGATATCAATGGTTAATACACTTTCAGTACTGTACTGATTTATGAGTTATATTTGCATGTACACACTGGACTTTTCTAACCAGCATTGCAGCTGCTCTATAATTAAAGACAGACTAAGCAAAAACTCCAAAGCAAGATTTTCAAATATCTTTTCATTTCATTCAGGTACAAAAATTAACTTACAAAAGGGCAGGGAGATCATTACTTCCTTCACCATGTTCTAACGGTCAACCGATTACTAAATAAAAACACCATCTGCACCTGACCACGTTTTAACAGCTCTGGCACCAGCATCCAGTTTCTCTGAGGTCGTTGAGGTTTACGACTTCAGTGGCAGGTTTCTCCAAACATTCCGGCAGTAAATATGTTTTTCAGATGGCCTCCACCAGGATGTTAGTGTGAAACCTCTACCTGAATATAATATTCAATATATATAAATATATCATACACACACCAAAATGCACAATTGCACATATACTCTCTTTTAACTCTCCTGACAGAACAAGAACTTATAAAATCATTAACATTCATTTACATTCTATCCTTATTTTCCAATTTATCTCCTTAAGCATTTCTGTTACAGTGATTTTCCTGTATGATCCATCAGCTGCTGAAGTAATGTCACACTGTGCATGACCTGGCTTCTGTTCACGTCCTCCTGAAGACCACGTGCCATTTTAAGCAGCATTACATCACTGAGAAACCACCTCTCTGTGACTCCCCCACCCCCCAAAATAAAGGTCCAGACCTATCTCTGTCCTAACTGTGAACTGCCACTCCAAAAGGTGTTAATAGTGTACGTGCCTTCACCATGAAAACTCTGCTAAGCCGACAACCTGGTATAATCCAGTAAGGATAGCAACTTGTACTTTTGGGTATTGTGCAGCAGCCCTGATAACACCACTCTAAACTAAGGCTAATGCAATTCTATACAGCAGCGAACCTCACACCAACAACACATTAAACCAGGGGTTTTCAAACGGGGGTCCACGGCTGCATTGCAGGGGGTTCTCGAAATTCGTTCTGATTTTTCAATACATTTCTAGATTACTCTTGAATATCGTGAAAAGTATCTAAAATAAGAAAAATATGTCTAAAATAATATAAAGGTGATGAGGGGAACCTTGAAACCGGCTTTGGCCTAGAAACCGCCTGTAGTTTTCCCCTGTATATGCGTGTTAAAGGTGGATGTAGA